>NC_062261.1:10006854-10084354 GCF_916048215.2 Malus sylvestris | reverse complement strand
TATATACTAAGCATATCGATTGCCCTATTACAATCCAATAAGGAATATGAGTCCTTTTATGTGCAATTACAAGAGTTCTCAATATCCCAGTCACAATAGGATTACTCTTGCCAACATGACTAAGACTTCTTTTATGATAATGTTAATTATCCCAAAACATGTAAGAATCATACTCATACTCTAACATTCTCCCACTTGAGTATGATTCATCACAACAGATAATTATCTCAAACGTATCAAAAAAGATGATCACACAAGTCTTTTATCATTTACACGAGTGCACAGATACATCCAGCTTACACAAACCAAAACAATGAATTTGTAATCTCCTTTGTAACACAGAATACAAAATCATCTTACAAATCACAATGTCCAATTTATGCTTATAGCAATGCATCTCAATACAGGAGTAAACCCAAAATATATACTCCCACTCACATAGCCCAAAATCAATACCAAAATATCCATCAGGGAACTGTTAACTCAAAATCATTCACGGAAGAGTGAACAACACAGTTATGACTCATTCAATAGCTTTATCAGTACTAAAAATTGATTCACAAGCTTTTATTGAATCGAAAAAAACTATTCTGTAAAACAATTAATCACAGAAATATCTGGAAAAATTGCATTGAATAAAAACACAACAAACTCCAAATAAAACAAACAAGAAAACTAACTAAAATACTTAGCTTCCAGAAAACTTTTGCAGAAAACCTCCATTTTGAAAAGCATTCTACTGTCATCTTCCAGTAGCTCTAACATACTTTTGAATATAGCGACAATTACTCCCACTTTTCAAAAGCTTCCAATACTCCCATCCGAGTTACATGAGTCTTGAAAATTCCATTTGGCAATGCCTTTGTTAAAGGATCGGCAATCATCATATCAGTAGTTAAATGTTCCACCACTATTGCACCTTGTTTAACTTTCTCTCTGACTTTCAAGAATTTCACATCCATTAACCTCGAGGCTGAAGTCCTTTTGTTGTTCTTTGAGAAGAACACTGCAGAATTATTGTCACAGAACATCTTCACTGGTCTTTGTATTGAGTCTACAAGCTTCAACTCACTGACAAAATTCTTAAGCCAAATTGCCTGTTTCATGCCTTCAAAACATGCCACAAACTCTGCTTCCATAGTAGAGGTAGAGATCATAGTTTGCTTGGCACTTCTCCATGAAATAGCATTAAACATGAAAACATAGCCACCAGTTGATTTTCTTTCATCCAGATCACCGGCCAAATCAGAATCGGTATAACCAATTACTTCCAGTTCTTTTACTCCACCATAAACTAACATGAAGCCTTTTGTTCTCTGTAAATACCTTAATGCCTTCTTAGCTGCCATCCAATGTGCTTCACCTGGATTAGATTGAAATCTGCCCAGCACGCCAACAATGAAAGCAAGATCCAGCCTAGTACATATGTTGGCATACATTAAACTGCCCACTAGAGAAGCATACGGTTTTGAACTCATCTTTCTCTTTTCCAACTCGGATTTAGGACATTGATCTCGAGTGAATTTGTCTCCTTTATTCACAGGTACATCAGCACCGTTACAATCTTCCATGTTGAACCGAATCAAAACTCTCTCAATATATCCTTTCTGTGATAGCCCCATAAACTTCTTTGCTCTGTCTCTGATGATCTCAATTCCTAGGACATAATGTGCCTCCCCCAAATATTTCATCTCGAAGTTAGAACTGAGCATAGTCTTGGTTTCATGCAGCAATTGCAAATTAGAACTAGCTATCAAGATATCATCCACATATAGTACCAAGAATATGAATTTGGTACCTTTGAACTTGGAGTATATGCAGCCATCAAGCTTGTTCTCAGTAAACCCGTGTGCAGTCACAACTTTATCAAATTTAATATACCATTGTCTAGAAGCTTGTTTAAGTCCATAAATTGACTTATTAAGCTTGCAGACCAAACTATCCTTCCCCCTTTCAATGAATCCAGGTGGCTGCTTCATATGAATAGTTTCTTCTAATTCACCATTGAGGAAAGCTGTTTTTACATCCATTTGATGTAATTCAAGATCAAAGTAGGTTGTTAATGCCATAATAATCCGCATAGAGTCCTTTGAAGAAACTGGGGAAAAAGTATCACTAAAATCGACCCCTTCCTTCTGTGTAAAACCCTTTGCTACGAGCCAAGCCTTGTATCTTTCAATTCTCCCTTGAGCATCTCTCTTGGTTTTGTAAACCCACTTGCAACCTATTGGTTTAGTCTTAGAATCAGATTCCACCAAAGTCCAAACATTGTTCTTGGACATGGATTCTAATTCTTCTTCCATAGCCTTCTTCCATAATACAGCTTGTGGACTTGTCATTGCTTGAGAATAGGTCAGTGGATCATCAATATCTCCTAGATCGAATTCATGCTCCTGGAGGTAGACATAGTCATTTGAAAGAGTCGGTTTTTTCACTCTTGTTGAGTGTCTCACAGGTTGCTGTACAGGTTGATGATTGAGTTCTTGAATTTCTTCAGACATAGATGCAAGATTATCCTCAGCAACAGGCTGCATCTCATTTTCAGTCATCTCAGTGTCTTCAGCTCTAATTGCAGATGGTGTGTTTGAGAAAATTGGAATCTGCAGACAGTCATTTGTTGCAGCATCATCAGTTGTTTGGGCAAGTTCGTCAAATTCAAAAGTTTCAGCCACCATATCTGCAACATCTTGGTCTTCAATGAACACAGCATTATTAGTCTTTTGAATCCGAGAATAAGCCTGTGGACAATAGAATTTATAGCCCTTGGATTTCTCAGAATATCCAATAAAGTAACAAGTTGTAGTTCTGGCATCTAACTTTCTTTCATTCGGATTATAAAATCGGCCCTCAGACTTGCAACCCCATACATGGAAATGCCCAAAGCTAGGCCGTCTACCTATCCATACTTCAAAAGGTGTTCCCTTCACAGACTTAGTGGGTACTCGATTCAAAATATAGTTGGCAGTCTTGAGTGCTTCACCCCAGAGAAAACTAGGCAGTTTTGATCTTGAAATCATACTTCAAACCATCCCAATTAAAGTTCTATTTCTCCTTTCTGAAACACCATTTTGCTGTGGTGTCCCTGGTGTAGTATATTGCGCCACAATGCCATGTTGCTGAAGATATATTGCAAAAGGACCCTTCTGTTGTCCAGCTTCAGTGTACCTGCCAAAATACTCTCCCCCTCTATCTGATCTAACAATTTTAATTTGTCTATTCAACTGCATCTCAACTTCAGTCTTAAAGATTTTAAAACATTCAAGTACGGCTGATTTTTCACTAATGAGAAAAGTAGAACCATATCTAGAGAAATCATCAATGAAATTCACAAAATAGCTATTCCCACATATGGTTTTAACAGGAAAAGGACCACAAACATCAGTATGTACAATCTCAAGAAGGTTTTTGCTCATTTTGGCTTCAAAATTTCTGATATTTGTTAGCTTTCCTTTCACACAATCAACACACTCTTTTGCATTTTTGAAATCAAGTGCAGGAATCAAGTTTGCCTTAGCTAAGTGTAAAACTCTTTCTTTTGAAATGTGACCTAGTCTCTTATGCCATAAACTATATGACGACTCTGATTCATGCATGCGTTTAGCAGTAGTACTCAAAACAAGGGATGGTTTTTCAAATATGTAGTCTATTTCCCACAATTCATCATGCAAAATAGCTGTCCAAAGTAAGGAATTTATTTTGTTTTTCTGAAAAAATTTTATGCATGAATCATCACAAAGAAAACCGAAACCTTGTTTGACCAATTTTGATGCAGAAATCAGACTTCTTCTCATATCTGGAACATAAAGAACATCTTTTAAATGAAGAACAAAACCTGATTTCATTTTAAGTTTCACAACCCCAATTGCCTCAACACCTACTTTTGTCCCATTCCCCACAAAAACATTATAGGAGTCTTTATAAGTGTGTTTTTGTTTTTCAAATCCATGTAATGTGTTTGTTATGTGAACTGAACACCCTGTGTCAAACCACCAAGAATTAGCAGGAATTTCAATCAAATTTGATTCTACACAAACATAGACATTGGTTCTTCCTTTACTCCTTAGCCAATCCTTGAATGTTTCACAATCCTTTCTATAATGACCCTTGAGTTTGCAGTGATGACATCTAATTTTCGTCACATCTTTCACATTAAGTTTGTTAGATTTAGAGGGTTTTGAGTATTTTGCAGATTTAGCAGACTTATTGGCATGATTAGAGAATTTGGATACCTTACCAGAAGCAATAGTGGTCTCCTGATTTCCAGCATGCACTAGGTTCACATCTTCTGATTCTCTCCTTTTCTCTTGCCTCTGCCGAGTTTCCTCTTGCACACATTGAGCAATTAACTCATCCACAGTCCAAGTCTTATCTTGAGTGTTGTATGACACTTTCAACTGGCTATACTTCACTGGAAGAGCTTGCAGTATCATAAAAACCAGTTGTTTCTCCCCGATATTGACCTCCATGGAATTGAGTTTCTCTGCTGCATCCGACATCTTCATAATGTGATCTCTAATGGATGCATTACCTTCAATCTTGTAGGTTGTCAAGATAGACATATATTGACTGATCTCTGCCTTCTCAGATTCTTTAAACTTATTCTCAATGGCCTGAAGATAATCACTAGCAAGATCATGCTTCTTGATTCCCCCTCTAACAGTATCTGTCATCCCACTTTCAAGAATGGATAACGCAATTTTGTTGGCCCTAGTCCACCTTTCAAACTCAGCCTTCTCTGTTTTGGTACTTTTGTCGGTCAATGGTGATGGTCTAGGCGTATCTAATGCTATATCAAACTCATTAAGAGTAAGCAACAGACCAATTTCACGCCTCCATCTTTTATAGTTACTACCCCCAGTGAGAATAGGAACACTAGCAAGGTTGAGAGTCTTTAGAGGCACTGCAGACATGTCAAAATGAAATCACAAAAAAAGAACTATAAGTTCCTGATTTCAGTCTACAATTACTAAGCACATCACTGTAATGAATCAATTTAGTCATATATACAGACTTTTCTATGAATTCGAAAAGCATATATAGATCAAACAACCCTACAGTGATGATCATGTTGTATTCTGCAGATTCACAACTCACGGTGTTTTCCAATTACAACAGATAAACACAATAAACGAAATAAATCAGTTAATCTCTGCAGAATAATCATGCATAAATTCAAATTTTCAACATTTAACTACTATTGAACGAATTAGAGAACACTATATTCTTCATTAATCAATCTCAAGAATCGAATAACTCTTGTCAAGAATTACCTTAAATTCACGATTCAAGAAATCACGCAGCGGAATGTAAAAGTTGAAACATGAATCTAAAAGAGATGTGTTTCCTCGATTATCACTTGGATCTGATTCGAAGAACCGATAAGTCAAATACAAACCCAGGTGTTTTGTGAAGAATTTCCTTCTTTACGGAATACCAACGGTCAATACGCCGTTTTTTTTTTTTTATTGAGTCCAAAAACGGCGTCGTTTATAATGGAAAAAAAAAAAAACAACAAACGCAAAACAGTTTCTTCAATTGCAGTTCGTGTTCTGCAGGCTTGAATTTAATCACAAGATTTATTTTGGCTCTGATACCACATGTTAGAAGAACTCAGAGACATCAAAACCTAAATCAATCTCTTCCTATGAACCGAATTAAATCAAGTGATCAAATCACAACATTAATCAAGAATGAAAACTAAATATAGACACAACATCAAAGAGTACTAACCTGCAGACATGCTGCTTGATGAAGAAGCCATCGCAGCACTTACACAACCCTTCTCCTCTCTGCAAATCTCAATGCTCGCCCAAGAATAGGTTATTGGTACAAAGATGAGAGCGTTTTTTTGTGAGAGCAGTGGCTTATGTATATATACTAAGCATATCGATTGCCCTATTACAATCCAATAAGGAATATGAGTCCTTTTATGTGCAATTACAAGAGTTCTCAATATCCCAGTCACAATAGGATTACTCTTGCCAACATGACTAAGACTTCTTTTATGATAATGTTAATTATCCCAAAACATGTAAGAATCATACTCATACTCTAACATAACACACAAAACCTGGACCATATCATGGACAGTGCCACAATTGTTGCAAAGTTGGTAGGTTCAGTAGAGCCCGAGCAAGCATTCAAGGAGATGTTTGGTCTCAGGTTTGCACCGCGAGACACTCTCACCAAGCGGAAATCTCACTTTTGGTCAGAAAGTTTCAGGTCTCTTGTGTAAGCTTTTGCAAGATTGATCACCCAGTACAGAAATTTCATCGAGTCCAATTCCATTCGCGTATAGATTATGATTCCGTGTCAAATATCCCATTTGATATTCTCTCTTCAGATTGTATATTTTTATTTTTTGGATCTGCTTTCTGATTGTAATATTTTTGTTTTTGAGTTAAAAAGTTGTGATTGTAAATTTGGTCAGGCTAGAAATGGTGCGTAAGGCTTCCCTAGTTTCTTGTAAAGTAAAGCTCCTTACCGACGCTCAAAAGAAAAGAACACCAAGCTACAATTTTTACCATTCTCAGTCACTACTAATTCTTAATTCTGCCCATCTTATCTCTCTTTTCTCTGTCTATCTAATTTCCTATGACAAAAGAAAAGAAACAACCTGCCTTTATGTAGGTGTTTTCTCCAATATTAGGTTCAATATTGTGGGATGCGAGTAGTTGGTCGATCAGCATGGTATAGCTGATCAAACCAACACTCGCATCCTACAACATCCCAGAAGATTTGTCACGCATTGAAGTATTTCTGGTCTTACGTCTGACTCAAGTCTTATTAGAAGATAATGAAAATTTAGCTCAACATTTTATGAAAATAGACTACTTGAGATCCTAGAATGTAGCCTAGATGATCTAACCAAGGCCTAATTAGTCATAAGAGATTATATGACATTTGTTTTAGGTTTAAGACAATGCCGCCTGACTAGCGCCTAGCGTATTTTAGAACTTTGAGAATGATAAAGATCCAAAGTACTTGTAGCCTTGTGTAAGAGTGTGTAGAGTGTTTCAGCTGGGGTCATATAAGATCGTTGCAACTCCCATCCATACGTGGCGTGCATGCGAGCTTCAGCCTCAGCAACTTCATTTTCTGGTACATCCAGTGCAGCGTAGAATAATTTGTTCAATTTTTCATGGTCGGTAAAATAATGATGCTTGGGCGCCCATTTAAGCACGGCGAGCACCTTAGCCTGGGCAAGCTCTTCACTCCCAGGCACATGAATCGCAATGTAACATATGAGAACCAAGGCATGAAGCTGAACATTCCAATGCCCAAAATAAAAAAGTCGGATCAATTGCGTAGCTGCTCCAGCAATTATTATTGCCTTGGAAACCTCAACGTGAAAATAGTTGCTTGTACATGCAAATTTTGTGAGGGCAATGCAAGCATTTTTCGTAACGAAATTGTTTGTTTCATGTAAAAGTCGCAGAAGAGGGTCGACAATCATCCTTGTGTCTGTTGCTTCAAATGTTGTTGCTAAATTCCCAACAGCTTTAATGCACGGGATCAGGAGCCCCGGATCTTCCTTCTCATCGGTGATCTTTATTACTAATTGATCAACGATAGATTTCCGAGCCGGAGAATTACGATACAAGGCAGATGTTCTCAGTTCAGCATCCTCCTCAGCAACCGCAGTGATCTCCATATTGCAGTTGAACATCTTTGGTACCCTTTTCTAGGTTCACGGCTAAAATTAAGAGGACACTTGATTCTGCGATGCTAGGAACAATGGCTGAGTTCCCCTTGGCTAGTTTGGCAAGGGCTTTGGTCGCCATAGCTTTCATTTCAGCCTTGGTGGCAGGGTCTTCATTGCCATTGACATTACTATTGGTTTTGCTCGTGGCATGGTTACTATCTACTTCAACAGTTTCGAATGCTAGATGGCTCAAGAGCCAGTAGACTACATCATGCCGGACGAAAACATCACGGCATTTGGGGTGTCTAGCTGCGATCTCTGACACCGCCCAAGCCACGGCAGCCTGAACTTTCATCGGACCTTCTCGGAGGATTATTGCACACACTTTGCATGCATCAGCAAGGATCACGCGTTCGACGCTTTCCCAGGCATGTCCGGGTGACCCCAGAGTCCGGACAGCATTCTCTTGGCTTTCGATTGGACCCTCTCCCACGAATTTCAACAAGGGTTCAACTCCCCCTTCTTCAATGATGCTATGTTCGCAATCGTGCCGAGATATCTCACCAAGTGTAGCTGCTGCTTCTGATCGAACTTGGAACGAATTACGCGTGTCAGCAAGGAGAGCAATTTTTTTCCCAAATCAGGAACAGAAGTGGCTCACGTGATACATGGTTAAGCTGAGACCAGTCCATGTCCTCACTATTCACAGAACTAAGCAGGATGGTCAGCCACGACACGTCGCCAATTACATTTTCGAGCTGCATCAACATATCCCTGAGCCTTAAAGGGTTGATGCCGTGGGGCACGAAACACGTGATGTTGAAATGGTTGATGATCTTGATGATGATGTGAGCATAAGAGTTCTTCATCAGCCTGGATTGAAATCGTTGAGGATTAGTTCGACCAGCTCGAGGATGTACCGTATGGGGCGGTCGAAGATATCAGGGCCGGAGAGGCGGGAACTGCGGAGTTGGCGGAGAAGCCCCGCCAACTTTTGAGACTTGGATTTGATCTCGAGGATCCACTTCTTCTCTGCCTCACCACTACAAAACCATTTATTAGTGTCGCTATGCAAAATCCGACAGAAAATGGATGCAATGACGGATATAATAAGTAACAGAATTGTTAGCATCAGGAAATGAATTTTCCAACAGAAAATATTCTAAAACCGACAGAAATTGTGTCGGATATAACTGATAGAAAATATATTAATAATGAATAAATAAGAGCACTCTCTGTCGGATAAAACCAACAGAAAATACTAAAATCGACAGAACTTGTGTCAGATATAACCGACAGAAAATTTATTAAAAATGAATAAATAAAAGCATTCTTGTCGAATAAAACCGACAGAAAATATATTAATAATAAAAAAAATATAAACCACTTTCAATCATTTCTTTCCCCTCCCCTCCATTCACTGCATTTTCCATATTCAACCTATGTTTCCATACTCAACCTATGTTCACCTGAAAGGCTTTCGAAATGACATCGTCGTGAAGGGCAACATGGTTTCGGCAATTGCAGCAGCTGTACAACCTTGGCCCAACCAATTCCGTCATCGAAATCGAGATTACTACGAACGAGAACAGACCCCTTAAAGCCAAAATATACAAAATCAAGACCTTCTCCTTACAGAGCATCTCGCAATCAGCATAACTTCTTAGCATCTTCACGTGTCGTTGGTGTGTTCATCAGGAGCAAAGGAACACTGCATCTGTTCTTAGAACGGAGAAACTGAAAGAAATTGGAGCGGTGATGTTATGGTATCTGAAGTGCAGATCACAGAACATATTATGCAATTTCTATTGACAGAACAAAACAGGACAGTGATTACGTGAAGAATCAAACAAATTAAGCCAATGATTAAGAGCAGTAATGGTGATCAGTTAAGCCAATAATTGCACAAAAACCCAACTTCAAAAATCACCACAAGATCAGAAACAAGGTAAAACTAAAACACAATAATTGGAAATGAATCGTGGCTTAAAAATAAAACCTAGAATTTAAAAAGTGAATGAATTATTTCACCTTGTCCTTTCCCAAAGGCTAACTCCGCATGTGTAAGTTTATCTTACATTGCCGGTCCCAAGCCCGGATAAAGGAGGAGGGGGAGGGCGTCAGGTAGTCGACAGCCGGCACTCTATGATTACGTCGAATCCTTATGAAAATGAATCCAGAACGAAATCGCGCTAAAACTAGGGCGTCACCCGTAAGTGGCGCGCTGTGTGGCTCGAGTACAGTGATAAGTGAGCAAGGGTCGTTGTATCTCCATCGGCACCCGGATGCAGTGTTAAATGAGCAAGGGGGCCATAGAAACTTCTTTTCGAACGACTCTACTCAAAGTTGTTTGGGAGCATATGCTCCTATCAACTTTACACGGGACACACAAAAGAAGTACTTTGATCCTATTAGACGGGGGAGGGTGAAGAAGCTAGGACAGAAGGGTAGAGTTCAAGAGAGCAGAATGCGTTTAGGAACGTGGAATATAGGAACCTTAATGGGAAAATCTATGGAAGTAGTGGAAGTTATGGTGAGGAGAAGGATAAATATTATGTGCCTACAAGAAACTAAGTTGGTTGGTCGTAAGGCAAAGGATCTAGAAAACTCAGGGTTTAAACTTTGGTATTCGGGCACAAATAGAATGAGAAACGGTGTTGGCATCATCGTGGACAAGACCTTGACACAAGATGTTGTAGATGTCAAGAGGGTAGGAGATAGAATCATGGCAATCAAGATTGTAATAGGACAAGAACTTATCAATGTGATTAGTGCGTACGCACCTTAAGTAGGGTTGGATACGAGTTCGAAGGAGAAATTTTGGGAAGACCTTGGAGACTTGGTGCAAGGAATTGCTCAGACGGAGAAGTTATTTATAGGAGGAGATTTAAATGGACACGTGGGCAGGGAGACAGGCAACTATGGAGGTTTCCATGGTTGCCATGGTTTTGGGGAGAGAAACGAGGATGGGGAAGCTATCTTGGATTTTGCAATGGCATATGATCTCTTCTTAGCCAACACCTTCTTTAAGAAGAGAGAAGAACATGTGATCACCTACAAGAGTGGGTCGTCAAAAACACAAATAGATTTTCTTCTAATGAGGAAAGGGGATCGTATAACTTGTAAGGATTGCAAAGTTATACCGGGAGAGAGCTTGGCTAATCAACATCGCTTGTTGGTGATGGATATACATATCAAAAGAGTGAGAAAAAAGAACAAGACTTGGAAGTGCCCAAAGACTAGATGGTGGAATCTAAAAGAAGAAAAACAAGCCATTTTCAAAGAGAAAGTAATCACCCAGTGTGTGTGGGATAGAGAGGGGGAAGTTAGCCAAATGTGGGATTCCATGGCTAGTTGTATCCGAAAAGTAGCAAAAGAGGTATTAGGAGAGTCCAAGGGCTTTGCTCCACACCAAAAGGAATCTTGGTGGTGGAATGAGGAGGTACAAACAAATGTGAAGGCTAAGAAGGACTGTTGTAAAGCCTTATACAAGGATCAGACCGATGAAAATGGTGAAAGGTATAGAAAAGCGAAGCAAGAGGCGAAGAAAGGTATGAAAGAAGCTAAGTTAGCTGCTTATGACAATATGTATAAGCGACTAGATACCAAAGAATGAGAGTTGAATATCTATAAACTGGCTAAAGCAAGGGAAAAGAAGACAAGGGACCTAAACCAAGTGAGGTGCATCAAGGATGAGGATGGAAAGGTTCTTGCTACAGAGAACGCGGTCAAAGACAGATGGAGAGGTTATTTTCATAATCTTTTCAATGAAGGACATGAAATGAGTGCTTCTTTAGGGGAGTTGAGTAACTTAGAAGAGTGTAGAAACTACTCCTTTTATCGTCGAATCCGGAAGGAAGAAGTGGTTGTAGCTTTGAAGAAGATAAAGCATAGAAAAGCAGTGGGCCCAGACGATATACCGATCGAAGTGTGGAAAGTTTTGGGAGAGACAGGTATAACATGGCTCACTGACCTTTTCAATAGGATTTTGAAAACGAAGAAGATGCCAAATGAGTGGCGAACGAGCACTTTGGTGCCTATCTACAAGAATAAGGGCGACGTACAAAATTACATGAACTATAGGGGTATCAAGCTAATGAGTCGTACAATGAAGCTCTGGGAGAGAGTCATTGAGCATAGATTGAGGCAAAAGACACGGGTTTCGGACAACCAATTCGGGTTCATTCCAGGACGCTCAACCATGGAGGCAATCTATCTCTTACGAAGATTGATGGAAAGATATAGAGATGGGAAAAAGGATTTACACATGGTCTTTATAGATTTGGAAAAAGCGTATGATAGGGTCCCAAGAGACATTCTTTTGAGGATTTTAGAGAAGAAAGGAATACAAGTAGCATATATCCAAGCTATAAAGGATATGTATGAAGGAGCAAAGACTGCCGTAAGAACTCATGAAGGACAAACCGAAAGCTTTCCCATAACTGTAGGATTACATCAAAGCTCATCCTTAAGTCCTTACCTTTTTGCGTTGGTAATGGATGAGTTAACAGGACATATTCAATATGATATTCCTTGGTGTATGCTTTTCGCAGACGATATAGTGTTGATAGATGAAACTCAGGAAGGGGTAAATGCAAAGCTTAACCTTTGGAGAGAAGTGTTGGAATCTAAAGGTCTTCGCCTAAGCCGATCAAAGACAGAATATATGGAGTGCAAGTTCAGTGCAAATGGAGGCCAAAATGAGTTAGGGGTGAGGATCGGAGATCAAGAAATACCAAAGAGCGACCGTTTTCGTTACCTAGGATCTATCTTGCAAAAGAATGGAGAATTAGATGGAGATCTTAACCATAGAATACAAGCTGGATGGATGAAGTGGAAGAGTGCATCCGGCGTGTTGTGTGACCGCCGTATGCCACTGAAGCTCAAGGGAAAATTTTATAGGACGGCAATAAGGTCGGCGATGCTGTATGGCACAGAATGTTGGGCGGTGAAGCATCAACACGTACACAAAATTGGTGTAGCGGAGATGAAGATGCTTCGTTGGATGTGTGGGCACACGAGAAAGGATAAGATTAGGAATGAGGATATCCAGGGTAAAGTAGGAGTAGCCGAAATTAAAGGAAAGATGAGAGAAAATCGGTTACGGTGGTTTGGACATGTGCAAAGAAGGCCTACTGACGCTCCGATTAGAAGATGCGACTATGGGACAGAGGTTTAAGGCCGAAGGGGTAGAGGAAGACCTAGGAAAACTTTGGAAGAGACTCTAAGAAAAGACTTAGAGTACTTGGATCTAACAGAGGACATGACACAGAACCGAGCACAATGGCGTTCTAAGATTCATATAGTCGACCCCACTCAGTGACTTGGATTTTCCAAGTCTCCAACCGAGAAGTTTTCCTCACTCGGGAAATTAAGGGAACACTACCTCAACCTACATGCTCCACTCACAAAGCTTCAACATACAAGCTTCAACAAAAGAAAAATTCAAGGAACTTAGCGAAGAAGGCTTTGGAGTATTCAACACAATACGTTGAAATGAAGCAAAGCTTATTTATTGATGTCCCCGATAAGTTACAAATATGTACATATACATGAGTCAAAATAAACAAACAAGAGGGAGCCTTCACAAAGGTTGCTTAGGAGAAGTCTCAGCAGTCGGTAGAGCCCTAGAAAGAGAAGGCACCGGAGGGGGATCATTCGGAGTTTCAGTACTGGACAGAACCCTAGAAGGATGAGGCATTAGAGGTTGATCATATGGAGCTTCATTACGCGGTACAGCCCCAGAAGACGAAGGCAATAAATGCCTTTGGAACAAACCCACAAACCTCTGATGATCAAGTAAAATCTGACCATCAGATTCTTTCATCTGGTCAAGCTTCCTCTTCATGTTTGTAGCATAGTCATGTGCGAGCCGGTGCAACTGTTTATTCTCATGCTTGAGCCCTCTAATCTCCTTTTGAGACTCATCACTTCAACCGCCAATGATTCAACTTGGCGGGTCCGAGCAAATAGGCGTTGGGCCATATTAGACACAGAACCTGCACACTGAACACTGAGAGCCAGAGAATCCTTAACAGCCAACTCATCAGATCGTTTGGAAAATAGTCTGTTATCTTTGGGAGTGACAAGGTTCCTGGCCACCACCGCAGCGGTCATATCATTCTTTATCACGGAATCCCCAACGGTAAGAGGACCAGTAGGGGAGACGAAGGATGGGCGCCATATGTTGTCTGGAGAAGGCGTGACTGCCTCTTCAACAAGGTTCAAGTCAAAACGACGGTCAGAGGGGCCAGACATTTTCAAAGGTGTTGAAGAGAGAAGAGGTCGGACAAATCAAGATCTTAGAAGTGCAAGAATGGAGCTTCTACTGGTGGAGATTCAAGTGTGCTTTGGAACTTAATGCCAGCCTTTATAAAAATCTACACTCGACAGAGCTTCAGAAAACGAAGAGGCGCCTGCTCAGAAATCGAAGAGGCGTTTGCTTTCTCAAAAGCTGGGCTGCTCAGAGACCATGAGGGTCGATCTCAGAAATCGAAGAGGCGTTTGCTTTCTCAAAAGCTGGGCTGCTCAAAGACCACGAAGGTCGATCTCAGAAATCGAATAGGCGTTTGATTTCTCAAAAGCTGGACTGCTCAGAGACCACGATGGCCGATCTCAGAAATCGAAGAGGCACCTACTTTTTCAACCTGGTCAGCACCTGTCACACGCACCCTCAGCTTTGCGGAAATTACGGGCATTCTGTCGAAGATTTCTGGTGAAGTAGAAAACACATGAATCTTACTGTTCAATCACCCACTTTCCACACGCAACGTTAGCTCATGGGTACCACAGATAACTTTGCCAAAGTTCTCTGACAAAGTTGAGACACGTGAAGCTTGCAGCTCCCACTACATCGCTCTGACCAAGAAGGGTAAAAGAATAGCAAAGAAACAGCACTAACAAAGTTTAGACACATAAATTTTGAAGGTCTAGCTATCATATTATTACCCACAAGGGTAAAGGAACAGTACCACTGTTGGATAATTGGAAAGTCCCTGTGTGTCAACCTATATGCTCCGTGGCAAGGTAGACTAGCAAACATGCCCAACCATTACTCACATTCGAGAAAACACTCCCAACAAGATTGCTTGCTCCAAAATCGAAGAGGCACCGTCCTCCGAATCTCGAAAGCCAGACTCCCAACATGATAACTTTCTCAAAAATCGAAGAGACACTGCTCTCCGAATCTCGAGAGCCAGACCCCCAGCAGGATTGCTTTCTCAAAAATCGAAGAGGCATTGTTCTCCGAACCTCGAGAGCCAGATCCCTGACAGGATCGCTTGTTCGAAAACCGAAGAGGCACCACTTTCTCAACTTCGAGAGCCAGATCTCCTTGGATAAAGCTTGTCTGTAATCTTCACACGCAACATCAGCTTTCCAGATACCACAGACCACTTTTTCAAAGTGCTCTGATAGAGTTAAAACATGTGAAGCTGGCAGCTCCCACTACCGTGCTATGACCAAGCAGGGTAAAGGAATAACATTACTACTTGTTGTTAGAGAGACTCCTATATATATCGACCTCCATCCCCAACGGACAGGCAGAGCTGCAAAAATGCTCAACCCTTCCTCATATATGAGAGGGCACTCCCAACGAAGCCTTTCGAAATATTCAGCTTTCTTTTCCCCCGATAATACCTCTGCAAACAAGCTATACCAGAGCAAGAATATCTCATATCATCAGGGTTAAAAGTAAGAGTATCCCATATCATGCTTTTTCCCTGTCTTTTCCTTTGGCCTTGTTCTTACCTGCAAGACAATGAGAAAGAGAGCAATCAGTCAACACTTGGAATCAAGCTTCCAGTCTGGAACTGACTGCCTGGAACCCCTTACCTGCTTACTTACTTGGCATTGCTCTCGAGTACTCATCTTCAACATCTTATGCTTCCAGGGAAGATACCGCATCTGCCTGAGGAACAGATAGGGCAAGTGAGAAGGATACAAAGAAGCATGTGGAGACAAGCGTAACAGCACACGTGCCGATACATCCATTACTTTGTCAAAAGCAAAAGTATCTCATATCAGCAGGGTCGAACGTATTCTAGATTTGATGGACTTATTTTGACCGTCAAATTCTTCAGTCGGCTTTATACTCTGGAGGAAACCAGAAAACCCTCTAGCCCAGTTCAAGAATAAGCCTGTGGAAAGTTACTTCTTCAAAAGCAAAAGTATCTCATATCATCTATTCTCATTTTTCTTCTCTTTATCCTTCATGCTGCCTGCAAGATAGGGAGAATGAGAACAATCAGCCGGAACTCGAAATCAAACTTCTGATTTGGAACTGATTGCTTGGAGCTCTGATTGCTTACCTTGTCTGTCACCTCCTTTCAACAAATCCCCTAGCTCGGCGACTTGGGGGACTCCTACTGCATGGTTTGTATCGTGCTTGACCAAGCTTGAAACTATAAGTAAGCTTCAAGTGAAATTGACACATTACCTTGTGCATCTTCACCAGTTAAAGATACCACCCCTGGATGGAGGAAGAGTACTTCCAGAGAAGATGCCACATCTACCTATGAGATAGATAAGACAAGTGAAGATGATACCACACTTCGGTACTTTGTACTAAATCATTCTCCCACAATATTTCCTAATGTCATTTGTACTAAATCATTCACTTGTAATCACTAAAGGAGAGCTTGAACCTATGTACTTGTGTAAAACCTTCACAATTAATAAGAACTCCTATATTCCGTGGACGTAGCCAATCTGAGTGAACCATGTACATCTTGTGTTTGCTTTCCTGTCTCTATCCATTTATATAGTTATCCACACTAATAACCAAAACAATCTAGCAAAGATCACAAAAAGCGACCGTTTTCGCTACCTAGGATCTATCTTGCAAGAGAACGAAGAATTAGATGGAGATCTCAACCATAGAATATAAGCTGGATGGATGAAGTGGAAGAGTGCATCCGGCGTGTTGTGTGACCATCGTAGGCCACTGAAGCTCAAGGGAAAATTTTATAGGACAGCAATAAGGCCAACGATGCGGTATGGCACAGAATGTTGGGCGGTGAAGCATCAACACGTACACAAAATGGGTGTAGCGGAGATGAGGGTGCTTCGTGGGATGTGTGGGCACACGAGAAAGGATAAGATTGGGAATGAGGATATCCGAGGTAAAGCAGGAGTAGCCAAAATTGAAGGAAATATGAGAGAAAATCGGTTACGGTGGTTTGGACATGTGCAAAGAAGGTCTACTGACGCTCCAGCCCTCCAGCCCTCTCTGATTCCGTGGGGCCCTCCCTCCCAAATTTCAGAGCCCTCTGGCCTAGCCCTCGGTTGGAGACGGTTTTAGGGCTATTTTCGGCCCTCTGGCCATCTGGACCATTCGGTTAGAGATGGCCTTATTGTCGGTTAAAACCGGCAAAAAAAATTTTAAAGTATAAATCGACAGAAAAAAAATGGTGGCAAAAATCCCCCCAAAATTTTGTTACGATTTTAAAAAATAAAATAATAATTGTTTAATTTAATAAATAAATAGATAAACTGTACTTATATAGAATACGTTTTTAAAAATTAAATAAATAATTGTTTGGTTTAATAGATAATAATCCATGTAAAAATATGCAACAAAGAAACAAAAAGATAATTGTACAATGAAAATGTCATCACACAAACTAAATATTGTCTAATCAATACTTGAAAAATATAAATAAAAATTTAGCACAAACTGCTTTTCTCACTTCAAAATTTAGGCAAATTTAACGGAGATATGCATTCTACGAAACTAGTTTCAATGATCTAACTATCAAGCTTGTTTGTAGATACTACAAGATTGCATACGTAAAAAATTGAAGAAAAAAAAACATTCAGAGATTAGGCAACGGAACAAAAGTTTTTTACGGTTATAAATGAAAAATTACAATTTAACGGTTATTTTAGCTTAGGTTTTGATGATTTTTTTTATAGCTACACTCCTCTACCCTATAAGAATGCAATGAACGAATTTGATCTTCAATTTAAAATATTTACACTAGTGGATACTACAAACTCTTATTTTATACTTAATGGAAGTATAATATTAACTCTAAGTGTTTGTTTAATCTACCATTTTAACGCGATATGTATTCTACGAAACTTTTTTCAACGATCAAACCGTCAAACTTATTTGTACACACTCCAAGATTGCATACATAAAAACTCGCAATAAATAAACATTCAGAGATTAGATAACGAAACAAAAGTTTTCGACGGTTATAAAAGAAAAATCACAATTTAACGGTTATTTTAGCTCCGATTTTAATGATTTTTTACAGCTACACTCCTCGACCCTATAAGAATGCAATGAATAAATTTGATTTCAATTTAAAATATTTACACTAATGGATACCACAAAATCTTATTTTATACTTAAATGAAATATAACATTAATTCTTAAGTGTTTATTTAATCTACCGTTTTGATGCCATACACATTCTACTAAACTTTTTTTCAATGATCTAACCGTCAAACTTATTTATACACACACCGATATCGCATACGTAAATGATCACAAAAAACAAACATTCATAGATTAGGTAACAGAACAAAAGTTTTCGACAGTTATAAAAAAAAATCACAATTTAATGGTTACTTTAGCTCCGATTTTGATGATTTTTTACAGCTACACTCCTCGTCCCTATAAGAATGCATTGAATGAATTTGATCTTCAATTTAAAATATTTACACCATTAGATACAACAAAATCTTATTTTATACTTGATAGGGAAGTATAACATTAACTCTAAGTGTTTGTTTAATATACTATTTTGATACGATACACATTCTACAAAACGTTTTTCAACGATCCACTGTCAAACTTGTTTATACACACTCCGAGATCGCATACGTAAAAAAATCACAAAAAACAACATTAAGAGATTAGGTTACGGAACAAAAGTTTTCGATGGTTATAAACGAAAAATCACAATTTAATGGTTATTGTAGCTCCAATTTTGATGATTTTTTACAGCTACACTCCTCGACCATATAAGAGTGCAATGAATGAATTCGATCTTCAATTTAAAATATTTACACTAATTTTATACTTAATGGAAGTATAACATTAACTCTTAAGTGTTTGTTAAATCTATCAATTTGATATGATATGCATTCTACGAAACTAGTTTCAACGATTCAACCATCAAATATGCTTGTATATACTCGGAGATAGCATGTGTAAAAAATCACAAAAAACAAAAAAAACATTCAAAGATTATTCTGGTGGCTGTCCAAAATTTTGCTTTGTTCGTGTCGGTTATATCCGACAGGACCATGAGTGAAAAACAAATATTTAAAACATGTGTTTATTTATTTATTTTTAATCAGTACAACATTTTAAAATAATAAAATCAGACAAGATAGAGTACACCAAATGTTCATGTGTGTTTATGTGCCAGACAATGTGCTTTGTGACGCATTGAAAAAAATTGTTTGAATTACTTTGTATCTTGTTGCTTGCTTGTGAGGGAGCATAATCCTTATTACAAAAATGATAGAGCTTCAGATTGTAGTCTGTTGTTATTATTCTCTCAGAAAATTTATGGCTCTTGGGAAATTGGTTCATTAGACTTTAGGGTCATGAGTGACAAAAACAATATTTAAAATACGTGTTTATTTATTTATTTTTAATCAATATAACATTTTAAAATAATAAAATTTTAATTTCTGTTAGTTATAACCTCCAGAATACTAAAATAATAACCGCCAGAAAGTAAAATAATAAAATAGTCAATTTTTGTCGATTATAACTGCCACCATTAACTTAAAAACCGACAGAATATGTCAAAAATATTTTAAAAAAAGGATTCAAAAATACTGTTGGTTATAACCGATAGTATTTTTCTAATATCCACCACTAATTAAATGATGTGTCGGATATAATTTATCCGACATGATTTTTCTAATATCCACCACCATTATCTGCCACCTAAAACTAATATTGTATTAGTGCCGGTAGTTCTTAAAGCCCTTGTCCAAACCCTTTGTGACTTGGCCAGCAAGTTTGATCATCTTGGCCAATATTGGATTCACCATTTTTGGTGTTTTTGGATACAAAACTGCAGTTGAAAATCAAAATTTCTTCACCGTATCGGTTTTCAGTTTGAAACAAGCAAAAAACGATGAAAAGAATAATAGTAAGTGATCGGATTAATCTACCACTTGAATTATATACATCTTTCAAACGAAAAAGAAAAGAAAGAGATTAATATGTAGATAGTAGGAGGGAAGAGATCAATTCAAACGTGCCTCTTGTGTTCGTTTCCGCGTCTAACGAAGTGGAACCCTTTTGTTGGCATTGAAAATATTAGATAAACCACACTGCAAATTACAGGTGCATACGAAAACCATATTCATCCAATACATATGACACACTGAAGTATAAAGTTAAACCCTAATATAACTAACTCCTTATAAATCAGATGAACAGAGAAAAATATACTATTATAATATATATTATATATATATATATATATATATATATATATTTATATATATTTATATATTAAATTAAATTTTAGAAAATTTTGAAAGAATGAGGTAATATATTTTTATATGGTATAGTATTATTGTTTTATTTCTTTTCATAATTATTTTGGTAAAATTCTGATAATTTGAATGGTTTATAATGTTTGGTTTTTCTATACTTAGTTTATGAGAAAGAGAGTTTTGATGTGGAAAACTTTACTGAAAACATTATCAACGTAACTCTTGAAGGCAATAGATCAAACAAAAGTTCCAATACAATTTCCCCATGGTGATCGATGAAATTGAAGGATTTTGTAAAATGAATAACATGCAAGCTTTGAGTTTCATTGGTAAGGTTTTAACTTTTGAGAAAGGCTTCGCAACTTTGAAAAGAAAAACTCATTCATTTTGCATATCGTTGCACATTTGATATTTTGTATTAGACTAGTAGTGTATTGGTGCCTTTTTATTAAGCTCTTATTTTGGAGTGTAGATGTAGTACTTAACGATAAATGTGCTTTTATGCTTTGAAGTAATATTTATGTGGGAATTTGGTATGTGCAAATTTAAGGAAAAAAAATATTTTTCTTAACCGGTCATAACAGGTCGGGTCAATTTACTTGTTGGGTAAAGTGACTCGACGTGTTAATGACCCGTTAAGATAATGGGTGTAACACGACATGATCTGTCAAGATAACAAGTTTTACACAAACACGACACGACAAACCCGACCTGTTTGCCAGACCTAGCGTGTGCATGCTGTATGCACATTCAAAAAATCATATTTCTGTTCCAAGATTATGAAATTGTCCCATTTTGAGGTATTTCCCTTTTTTTTATGTCAAGTATAGGGTAGCTAGGTGATTGGTTGGTAAAACACCAAGGACTAGGAGCTTTATATATAGAGACAAAAAAATTCACTATATTTCAAGGAACTCCACTAGTTTTTAAACATATCAATGAGAGACAAAAACATAAAAACAACTAAAGTCCAACCTAAAAACATGGAAACAATGTTCTAAAATACCAGTTATACCCCTAAGGCTTTAGGGCTGTTATAGAAACCAACCCTCACAACTCCAACAAAATTAATATGTACCATAAGCTCAACCCATCCTCGATTATTTCTGCATAATCAATTCAATCAGTCTTCGACCATTTTCACAAAATTAGTTCAACCCGTATTTGACCATTTTTGCATAATCAGTTCAACACGTCCCCGACCTTTTTTGCAGAATCAGTTCAATCACTCATCGATCCTTTTTGCATGATCAATTCAATCCACCTTTTTGCAAAATCAGTTCAACCCGTCCACCACCATTTTTGCAAAATCAGTTCAACCCGTTCGACCATTTTTGTGGAATTAGTTCAACCGGTTCTCGACATTTTTTTGCAGAATCAGTTTAATCAGTCATCGACCATTTTTGCAGAATCAGTTCAATCAGTCCTCGGCCATTTTTGTAGAATAAATTAAACCCACCATATTGCAGAATCAGTTCAACTCATCCCCGACCATTTTTGCAGAATCAGTTCAACCCGTCTTCGATAATTATTGCAGAATTAGTTCAACCCGTCCTCGAACATTTTTCAGAATCCGTTCAACCCGTCATCGACCATTTTTTGCAGAATCAGTTCAATAAGTCTCAACCATTTTTGCAGAATCAGTTCAACCCATCATTGACCATTTTTGTAGAATTATTTCAACTTGTCTACGACAATTTTTGCAGAATCAGTTCAACCAAAGTTTCTTTAAAATTATGACTATATACCCACACCATTTATTGGATCTCTTAGCAATGCTTATTGCCTAAATAGCACCCCAAACCAAAACCATGTATCAATAACATTAATATCGATTCAACTGAAGGTAGAAACGCGAGCTCACTGTGGAGAAATTTTTTGGGGTTCCCGGCACAAAAGCCAGGTGGTGTTCCCACCAATTGAAATTTGACATCTAAATATTCTTTTATATCTTTAATTCTTAAAAATTGAGATGCTGAATCGTCGACAGAAAACCAATTAATTTAACGTAGTTGTACTTCCACCGTCAACTCTTACCGCCATACCAATTACTCATTCTGTAAATCTTTGCACTAATTTAGAAATCATCACAAAATTTACCAACACCCAGAAAATGAAAACATGAGAAAGAGAGAGATAATCGGGTTTGGGCACGGCGTGCTTTGGGATTTAGAAGTTGACTTCCGTTATTTTTTACTCTCTTTTTAGACTACGGTTTTCAATTCAAAAGTGGAGGGTAAGTGTTGGGCAAACAAGATTGAATTCGAAATCGAGTAGGAAATATGATGGAATTCGAAAGCAAGTTGCAGAAGTGCTTGATGGGGAAGTTCACATCCCTTAGTTTTTGTTTGACTATTGGACTTCCAGCTTTTAAGAATTTATTTGATTAAAAAGGGATAAAAGAAGATTTAGATGTCAAAAGTCTATTGGTAGGGAACACCACTTGACATAGAGTAATAGATGAAGAGATAACAGTGTGAAAAAACGTTTCTACTATAAAGGGTAATTTTGTAACATACACTCCAGAGAAAAAAAAGAAAGAAGGTAATGATGTTATATTTCACATGTATTAACTTTTGTCTCTCCTTTTCATGTTTAAAAAGTGTTGATTCAAATACAATTAAGGAAATAGTCTAATCCAATTGGGAAATTTGATCAAGATCTATGTTTGGCGCAGAGGGTTGGGATTAAAGACTCCCAATCCTAATCAGAGTCAATAAATTTAAATGGAATTTGAAAACCCACAGAACAAGGACAATACTAAGAAGGACAAAGATTGTCTGCCCTCCTTGTTCCCGTGCCCTCTCATGCCATCCTGTTTGTGTGGTCACGGTTAAGCCACGTCAACATTTTATATTACTATTCATTTTTATCTTATTATCTTTATAAAAAAACAATATAAAATGTTGAAATGGCTTAACCATGACCACACAAAACAAGAGGACATGGGAACAAAGAGGGCAGACAATCTTTGTCCCCCTTATTGCTCGAACGAATGGACGGAGTTCGATGATCGATTGACGACATTCTATGAATTTGGGTCTGAGTGAGAGACCGAGAGTCGAAGTCAGTTGAAGCTTCGAGTTCGAGAGAATGAACTAAGGAGGAGCAGACAGAGAGTCAAGAGTGTTTACCCTTTAGATTAGAACCAAGGGTGGAGATTTAATCTCATATATTAGACTGGTGGAAAAGGTCTAGGTCGGGCACCCTTTTGCTCATATATTTGGACCTGTCCCGCCCCACCTTGTTTAGTATTAAGAATATTTGGAACAGCCCTGTACCCACCCCAAATCGCATATACCAACCCCGATATACGGATCCCCCTCCTACCTCCGCCTCCCTTCCTCTACGCAACCCAAATTCCCACCCTTCCGTTGCCCACAATTGTTTTAGATGTCCGATTTCTCCTCAAGAAAAAGATGAATGCCCAACAATTCCAACACCTACTGTGTATACATTTTCATCAAAAAGTACAATGAAACGACAATTAAAGCAAATCATCCTTGCCCAAATCATCACAAACCCTAAACCCTAACTTTTAAACCCTCTACTGGTGTTTGGGTTAAAATTTGAACTTTGGGCTCAAGAAGGAGTTGGCCTAAAAGAAAGAAGTCTAGAAGGAGAAAAGCCCGAAGCCCAGCCAAAGCCCAGAAAGCAGGAGAGACCATTTTCTGACTAGGTGCAGACCATTTGAACCACTTGCTCACATACTTAGAGGTCAAGTTGTGTAGACCAGCCAGCTAATCAGCCCAAAAGCACTTTACAGTGGCAGTACAAGTAAAAAGCTGATGAGTCATTGCCCTTCAAGTTGCATTCGGGCAAGATCACTGCTACAGAAGGCCAAGCCAAAGTGTCTATAAAAGAAGAAAGAGAAATCAGAGATAAGGACACTCAATCAAACAAACAAATACAAGCACAAACTCTGCTCAAACCAGATTTGCTCTCAACGAAGCTGTAGTCAGCCTAAGCCTTCATCCCTTTTGGGATCAACCTTCACCAAAAGCCTTTGTAATAGCTCTGCTACCTTGTCTAAAACTTGCTGTAGTATCGATTTCCTTCGGTAAACCCATCTCTCTACCCCTCTTTCTAAAGCTCTCAAACCCCTTGATAAACCACAAAGATAGGAAGTTGCAAGATAATCAGCCTTGCCCGAACTTCTTTGTTTTTGTCTTTTCATTCAGTAGTCTAGCAATATGTTGTATACTTCCAGTTGTATCCAAGTTATTTCTGGCAAGTTGATGATTAAAAAGGCTCCTCAGTTCTTGAATCCGATTTAAATATGTCTTCACAGATTAAATCAGATCTAAGTTCTAAGCCCTCGGGCATGTAAGATTGATCATTTAAAAGTCCTTGGTCTCAAGGCATAAAAAAGAACCTTATGTGGACTTAACCCATCCACGACAGTCTTTGATAAACAAGAAGTCCAAAGTTACTTGGGGCGCAAGTAATCGACCTATCCCTTAGTGTTATTTCTATTATATTATGATTATCGAAGAACGTTTGAGAATAGAAGGAATTCTGATGGGAAGCCTTAAGGCCTACACCTAAGGCCCTACAAAGGCACCTATTTGGATTCTTTCTGCTTGTCGGGCTCGGGTAATCAGAAGTATAATAATCATAATACTTCTGTAATCAATGAAACAAAACATTATATATTCAAGTACTGGGTTAGTTCTTGATTGGAAGCCTCAAGGCCTACACCTAAGACCCCACAAAGGCACATTTCATAACTAAAACAGCCTCTCGGGTATATATACAACTAAAACTCAACATCCGTTTTACATCTGCCATACTGGAGATGGCAGTGGTACGCCTGAGTACTTAAAAGTTAATCTTCATTGTGAGCACCTTTCAAAGTTAACTCTGTCATTCTCTTTCAGCCTTGCCCGATAAGCTTTGCCCGACAAGCCCGCCAGTGAAGCAGAAGCCCGACAGAAAACATCAACCGGCGCCAACCTCTCGGGGAGTTGTGTGCTCGTCAGCTAGGAAACATCCCCAACAGAAATTCTAGTCACGAACAACTGGGACATCTCACAAACTCCCTCGCCCCACAAACTGCCCTTTTCCTCTACAACCAAATGCTCTACTACCCAACCTCCCACAACCACTACACCTTCACTTACGCTCTCAAGGCATGTTGCTTCCTTCATGATAACAACAAGGGCCAGGAAGTCTACGCCCGCGTCGTAAAAACCGGGCACTTTTCCGATACCTTCATCCAAAACTCGTTGCTTCACTTCTACGTAACCCAAGCTGACATTGTATCTGCTACCCGGGTTTTCGATTCCATACCAAACCCTGATGTTGTTTCGTGGACTTCGATGATTTTGGGTCTTAACAAGTGTAGATTTGTGGAGGAAGCAATTGTTAAGTTTATGTCCATGGATGTGCCGCCTAATTCTACTACTCTTGTCATTGTCATGTCCGCTTGTTCGAGTTTAGGAGCTTTAAAGTGCAGTGTTGGATTTTTACATGAGATGTGGGTCTTTGGTGAGTGCATGGTACCTATTTGTAAATATGCCCAAGAGAGATGTGTATTCTTGGACTAGCATGGTGGGTGGTTATGCACAAAAAGGATTTTGTGACGAGGCAGTGAAGCTTTTTCAGGAGATGGTTCAGGAGAGGAAGTTGAGCCTAATGAGGATACCATGGTAAATGTATTGTCAGCGTGTTCTTCGATTGGGGCATTGAGTTTAGGCCAGTGGGTGAATTCGTATATAAGTGCATGGCCAGATCTCGTGTTGAATGGCATTCTGGGAAATGCATTAATAAATATGTATGTAAAGTATGGGGAAGTAGGTATGGCAGTTTCGGTTTTTAAAACCCTGGTTTGCAAGGATCACATGTCGTGGAGTACCATCATAAGCGGCATGGCCATGAATGGTTATGGTATACACACGTTGCAGCTCTTTTCGCTCATGCTAGTCCACGGGATTCCTCTTGATGATGTAACCTTCCTTGGCTTGTTATCAGCATGTAGTCACGCATGTCTAGTTGATCAAGGGTTGATGATTTTAAATGTTATGAAAAATGTTTATCGGATTGCCCCTCAAACACTGCACTACGCCTGCCTAGTTGATATGTATGGTCGAGCAAGGTTCTTAGAGGAAGCAGAGAATTTCATGAAGGAAATGCCAACAGAAGTAGACGGCGTTGTTTGGGGAGCGTTGCTTAATGCATGCAAAATTCATGGAAATGAGAAGATGCTTAAGAGGATCAGAAATGGTCTCCTCAAGAGTCGAGGAGTAGGCATCGGAACTTATGCTCTCGTATAGAATACATACGCCACTCACGAACGGTGGGATGAGGCTAATAAGGTTCGTGATGAAATGAGACCAATGGGGTTAAAGAAATTAGCTGCGTACAGTCAGATATATGTGGATCCAAACACATTGACGTTCTTTTAGATTGAGCAACAAATCTACTCTCTCTCAAACACTTCAAAACTTTATACTTCGATTATTAGACAATACGATATTTTCATTTTCATCTTGCTATAATAGGAATAATAATGCTCGATAAATACGTTTATTCATTTACTGCAGAACAATTAAGGCTAGTCGTGTTCTTTTTCCTGATTGTCGTTACTTTTTCACGCAATAATAGTCACTAACACGGCATGTAAGTTCAGTTAATGGTTTTTGCAACCCTATTGTAATAAACTAGTCAGTGAATTAATTTGCACAAGAAATATTTGTGCGAAATAATAAATAGTTATGTGATTGTTAAGATTAATTAAACATTTTAAGGAACTTGTAAGTTGCATTTATGGTACAAAAATAAATACCAAATTAGAAACCCTCATATTTGATATCTCACATCAGTAAATACGTTGCTAAAGTAGTTTTCAAGGAAAATGCGTTTTTCATTTTACAAATGACTCTCACCTTTGCCTCATCCTTTATAAGTATATAACTCCTTACACCAAAGTTCAACTGCATCCAAGGGATCATTTTCTAAGAAAATCAAAAGTTACCCATTATTTTCATCATTATGGCCGGACTAAACATGTTTCCAATTATGGTCATTTTGCTTTTTGTGAATTGCGCACTTCCAACATTGGCGCATTTGGATGACTCCCCGGCAGTGGTAGAGTGCAAAAAACATTTCAGCATAAAGTACGCATTCAACGTGTACAACTATATTTTCAAAGGGAAGAAAATCGGTGACTTTAGTTGCCGAGCCCTTGTGGCGCTGGGAATATCGTGCCATAAAGTTTTCGTGAATAGCACCTTTACTTATGAACACATCGGGAATAGAACTGCCATTCAAGCTAGGGCTGATCGAGTATTTAATCATTGTATAATTGTAACTTCTGTCCCACCTCCTTCTTCGCTATCTTAAATTGAGAATTGAACTTCACTAGGGATAACAAATTTGTGGGATGTTTCATGAGTAAGAATAAAATATGGATGTATTTGCTTTGATGCCTTGTTACGACTTCACTTTGTTGCTTTGAGTTGTAAAGCATTTTCAAATGATTGAGGAATGAACAATAGTAATAAAACAACTACCACTCCAATTTAAAAAATTTCGTGAAACATCGTAAGTAATAGAGATCAGTTTTACATTTGTTTGGCCTTTACCTTTGCATTATTTTCGGTTATTGCAGCTACACTGCATATTGATGTGTAATGCTTATTTTTCTACAAACTTAGGTTGCTCGTCTCATCTCCAGCATGTACGGAACTATTGTCCGCTATATGGCTACTCGTATGATCGCGATATTCTTGGTAACAGTCATACGTTCATTGTTTCCGGATCCAAGCTTAGAAAGATGAAAACTTCACTACGACGTATTGCCCAAATTTTTTTAAAAACGATGTTGAAATAGGCTTATGAAAGACTCTTGATTGACTCATGTTCGCCTTTTAGTTCAAGTTGTTATACACATGCTACATTTTGTAAAAGTATGTTCATTTTGCACACATCCGTATCTTTTATATATATATTTATCTTTTTTTCTTTAGTTTGAATAACCAAAACAAGAACATTTGTTGAATGATTTGAAACTTAACATTGACGCAACTGCAGACCGTTAACGATATATCTGGGCGTGTGGGGCATGAGTATTGTACCATATGCAGTAGGGTGTGATATAATATTTGTTCTAAAATGAGTTTACCAAGAAAGGGGTGCTCATTTAGTTAATGTATTATACTTCAACAATTCTTCACTTCTTAACAAATTTAATCTCTTACGTCACATTTTCATTTTGTTATAATAGGAATAATAATTAATGCTTGATAAATATGTTTGTCCATTTATTGCAGCACAATTAAGGGGAGTCGTGTTCTTTTCCCGGATTGTCGTTACTTTTTCACACAATGATTGTCGCTAACACGACATGTAAGTTCAATTCATGGTTTTTGCAACTCTATTGTACTAAACTAGTTGGTGTATTAATTTGCAAACATGTAATTTTAGCATTACGAAAATAAATAACAAATTAGAAACCCTCGTATTTCATACCTCACATCAGCAAATACGTTGCTAAAGTAGTTTTAAAGGAAAATGCGTTTTTCAATTTACAAATTACCCTCACCTTTGCCACATCCTTTTTAAGTATATAACTCCTTGCACCAGTGTTCAACTGCATCTAAGGGATCATTTTCTAAGAAAATCAAAAGTTACTCATTATTTCCATCATTATGGTCGGGCTAAACATGTTTCCAATTATGGTCATTTTTCTTTTGGCGAATTGCGCGCTTCCAACATTGACGCATTTGGATGACTCGCCGGCAGTGGTTGAGTGCAAAAAACATTTCAGCATAAAGTACGCATTCGACGTGTACAACTATATTTTCAAAGGGAAGAAAATCGGTGACTTTAGTTGCCGAGCCCTTGTGGCGCTGGGAAAACCGTGCCATATTGTTTTCGTGAATAGCACATTTACTTATGAACACACCGGGAACAGAACTGCCATTCAAGATAGGGCTGACCGAGTATTTAATCATTGTATAATTGCAACTTCTGTCCCACCTCCTTCTTCGCTATCTTAAATTGAGAATTGAATTTCACTAGGGCTAACAGATTTGTGGGATGTTTCATGAGTATGAATAAAATTTCGATGTATTTGCTTTGATGCCTTGTTACGACTTCACTTTGTTGCTTTGAGTTGTAAAGCATTTTCAAATGATTGAGGAATGAACAATAGTAATACAACAACCACCACTCCAATTTAAAAAACTTTGTGAAACATCGTAAGTAATAGAGATCAGTTTTACATTTGTTTGGCCTTTACCTTTGCATTATTTTCGGTTATTGCAGCTACACTGCATATTGATGTGTAATGCTTATTTTTCTAGAAACTTAGGTTGCTCGTCCCATTTCAAGCATGTACGGAACTATTGTCCGCTATATGGCTACTCGTATGATCGCGATATTCTTGGTAACAGTCATACATTCGTTGTTTCCAGGTCCAAGCTTAGAATGAAGAAAACTTCACTACGACGTATTGCCCAAATTGTCTACAAAACGAGGTTGAAATAGGCTTATGAAAGACTCTTGGTTGACTCTTATTGGCTTTTTGGTTCAAGTTGTTATGTACATGCTACACTTTGTAAAAGTGTGTTCATTTTGCACAGCTCCGTATCTTTTATATATTTTTTAATCTTTTTTTCTTTAGTCTGAATAACAAAACAAGAGCATTTGTTGAATGATTTGAAACTTAACATTGACGCAACTGTAGATCGTCAACGTTATATCCAACCGTGTGGCGCATGAGTATTGTACTATACGCAGTAGGGTGTGATATAATATTTGTTCTAAAATGAGTTTACTAAGAATAGGGTGCTCATTTAGTTAATGTATTGTACTTCAACATTTCTTCGCTTCTTAACAAATTTAATCTCTTACGTCACGTTTTCATTTTGACATAGTAGGAATAATAATGTCGAGAAATATGTTTTGTCCATTAATTGCAGAACAATTAAGGCTAGTCGCGTTCTTTTTCCTGCTTGTCGTCACTTTTTCACGCAACGATAGTCACTAACACGACATACAAGTTCAGTTCACCGGTTTTCGAAACTCTATTGTATTAAACTCGTCGGTGTATTCATTTGCAAATAAGTAATTTTAGTGTGAAATAATAAATAGCTAGGTGATTGTTGAGATTAATTAAACAATTTATGGGAACTTGTAAGTTGAGTTTATGTTACGAAAAATAAATACCAAATTAGAAACCCTCGTATTTGATACCTCACATCAGCAAATACGTTGCTAAAGTAGTTTTAAAGGAAAATGCGTTTTTCATTTTACGAATGACTCTCACCTTTGCCTCATCCCTTATAAGTATAGAACTCCTTGCACCAAAGTTCAACTGCATCTAAGGGATCATTTTCTAAGAAAATCAAAAGTTACTCATTATTTCCATCATTATGGCCGGGCTAAACATGTTTCAAATGATGGTCATTTTTCTTTTGGCGAATTGCGCAATTCCAACATTGGCGCATTTGGCTGACTCGCCGACAGTGGTTGAGTGCAAAAAACATTTCAGCATAAAGTACGCATTCGACGTGTACAACTATATTTTCAAAGGGAAGAAAATCGGTGACTTTAGTTGCCGAGCCCTTGTGGCGCTGGGAAAACCGTGCCATAATGTTTTCGTGAATAGCACCTTTACTTATGAACACACCGGGAACAGAACTGCCATTCAAGATAGGGCTGACCGAGTATTTAATCATTGTATAATTGCAACTTCTGTCCCACCTCCTTCTTCGCTATCTTAAATTGAGAATTGAACTTCACTAGGGCTAACAAATTTGTGGGATGTTTCATGAGTATGAATAAAATTTCGATATATTTGCTTTGATGCCTTGTTACGACTTCACTTTGTTGCTTTGAGTTGTAAAGCATTTTCGAATGATTGAGGAATGAACAATAATAATACAACAACTACCACTCCAATTTAAAAAACTTTGTTAAACATCGTAAGTAATAGAGATCAGTTTTACATTTGTTTGGCCTTTACCTTTGCATTATTTTCAGTTATTGCAGCTACACTGCATATTGATGTGTAATGCTTATTTTTCTAGAAACTTAGGTTGCTCGTCCCATTTCAAGCATGTACGGAACTATTGTCCGCTATATGGCTACTCGTATTATCGCGATATTCTTGGTAATAGTCATACGTTCGTTGTTTCCGGGTCCAAGCTTAGAATGAAGAAAACTTCACTACGACGTATTGCCCAAATTGTCTACAAAACGAGGTTGAAATAGGCTTATGAAAGACTCTTGGTTGACTCTTATTGGCCTTTTGGTTCAAGTTGTTATGCACATGCTACACTTTGTAAAAGTGTGTTCATTTTGCACAGCTCCGTATCTTTTATATATTTTTTAATCTTTTTTTCTTTAGTCTGAATAACAAAACAAGAGCATTTGTTGAATGATTTGAAACTTAACATTGACGCAACTGTAGATCGTCAACGTTATATCCGGCCGTGTGGCGCATGAGTATTGTACTATACGCAGTAGGGTGTGATATAATATTTGTTCTGAAATGAGTTTACTAAGAATAGGGTGCTCACTTAGTTAATGTATTGTACTTCAACATTTCTTCGCTTCTTAACAAATTTAATCTCTTACGTCACGTTTTCGTTTTGACATAGTAGGAATAATAATGTCGAGAAATATGTTTGTCCATTTATTGCAGAACAATTAAGGCTAGTCGCGTTCTTTTTCCTGCTTGTCGTCACTTTTTCACGCAACGGTAGTCACTAACACGACATACAAGTTCAGTTCACCGGTTTTCGCAACTCTATTGTATTAAACTAGTCCGTGTATTAATTTGCAAACATGTAATTTTAGTGTGAAATAATAAATAGCTAGGTGATTGTTGAGATTAATTAAACAATTTATGAGAACTTGTAAGTTGAGTTTACGTTACGAAAAATAAATACCAAATTAGAAACCCTCATATTTGATACCTCACATCAGCAAATACGTTGCTAAAGTAGTTTTAAAGGAAAATGCGTTTTTCATTTTACGAATGACTCTCACCTTTGCCTCATCCCTTATAAGTATAAAACTCCTTGCACCAAAGTTCAACTGCATCTAAGGGATCATTTTCTAAGAAAATCAAAAGTTACTCATTATTTCCATCATTATGGTCGGGCTAAACATGTTTCCAATTATGGTCATTTTGCTTTTGGCGAATTGCGCACTTCCAACATTGGCGCATTTGGATGACTCGCCGGCAGTGGTTGAGTGCAAAAAACATTTCAGCATAAAGTACGCATTCGACGTGTACAACTATATTTTCAAAGGGAAGAAAATCGGTGACTTTAGTTGTCGGGCCCTTGTGGCGCTGGGAAAACCGTGCCATAATGTTTTCGTGAATAGCACATTTACTTATGAACACACCGGGAACAGAACTGCCATTCAAGATAGGGCTGACCGAGTATTTAATCATTGTATAATTGCAACTTCTGTCCCACCTCCTTCTTCGCTATCTTAAATTGAGAATTGAATTTCACTAGGGCTAACAAGTTTGTGGGATGTTTCATGAGCAAGAATAAAATTTCAATGTATTTGCTTTGATGCCTTGTTACGACTTCACTTTGTTGCTTTGAGTTGTAAAGCATTTTCGAATTATTGAGGAATGAACAATAGTAATACAACAACTACCACTCCAATTTAAAAATTGTGAAACATCGTAAGTAATAGAGATCAGTTTTACATTTGTTTGGCCTTTACCTTTGCATTATTTTCAGTTATTGCAGCTACACTGCATATTGATGTGTAATGCTTATTTTTCTAGAAATTTAGGTTGCTCGTCCCACTTCAAGCATGTACGGAACTATTGTCCGCTATATGGCTACTCGTATGATCGCGATATTCTTGGTAACAGTCATACGTTCATTGTTTCAGGGTCCAAGCTTAGAATGATGAAAACTTAACTACGAAGTATTGCCCAAATTGTTTACAAAACGAGGTTGAAATAGGCTTATGAAAGACTCTTGATTGACTGTTATTGGCCTTTTGGTTCAAGTTGTTATGCACATGCTACACTTTGTAAAAGTGTGTTCATTTTGCACAACTCCATATCTTTTATATTTTTTTTTAATCTTTTTTTCTTTAGTTTGAATAACCAAAACAAGAACATTTGTTGAATGATTTGAAACTTAACATTGACGCAACTGTAAATCGTCAACGTTATATCCGGGCGTGTGGGGCATGAGTATTGTACTAGACGCAGTAGAGTGTGATATAATATTTGTTCTAAAATGAGTTTACCAAGAAAAGGGTGCTCATTTAGTTAATGTATTGTATTTCAACAATTCTTCGCTTCTTAACAAATTTAATCTCTTACGTCACGTTTTCATTTTGACATAGTTGGAATAATAATGTCGAGAAATATGTTTGTCCATTTATTGCAGAACAATTAAGGCTAGTCGCGTTCTTTTTCCGGCTTGTCGTCACTTTTTCACGCAACGGTAGTCACTAACACAACATACAAGCTCAGTTCACCGGTTTTCGCAACTCTATTGTATTAAACTAGTCGGTGTATTAATTTGCAAACATGTAATTTTAGTGTGAAATAATAAATAGCTAGGTGATTGTTGAGATTAATTAAACAATTTATGGGAACTTGTAAGTTAAGTTTACGTTACGAAAAATAAATACCAAATTAGAAATCCTCGTATTTGATACCTCACATCAGCAAATACGTTGCTAAAGTAGTTTTAAAGGAAAATGCGTTTTTCATTTTACGAATGACTCCCACCTTTGCCTCATCCCTTATAAGTATAGAACTCCTTGCACCAAAGTTCATCTGCATCTAAGGGATCATTTTCTAAGAAAATCAAAAGTTACTCATTATTTCCATTATTATGGCCGAGCTAAACATGTTTCCAATTGTGGTCATTTTGCTTTTGGTGAATTGCGCGCTTCCAACATTGGCGCATTTGGATGACTCGCCGGCAGTGGTTGAGTGCAAAAAACATTTCAGCATAAAGTACGCATTCGACGTGTACAACTATATTTTCAAAGGGAAGAAAATCGGTGACTTTAGTTGCCTGGCCCTTGTGGCGCTGGGAAAACCCTGCCATAATGTTTTCGTGAATAGCACCTTTACTTATGAACACACCGGGAACAGAACTGTCATTGAAGCTAGGGCTGACCGAGTATTTAATCATTGTATAATTGCAACTTCTGTCCCACCTCCTTCTTCGCTATCTTAAATTGAGAATTGAACTTCACTAGTGCTAACAAATTTGTGGGATGTTTCATGAGTAAGATTAAAATTTCGATGTATTTGCTTTGATGCCTTGTTACGACTTCACTTTGTTGCTTTGAGTTGTAAAGCATTTTCAAATGATTGAGGAATGAACAATAGTTGTCGAGCCCTTGTGGTTCAAGTTGTTATGCACATGCTACACTTTGTAAAAGTGTGTTCATTTTGCTAGAAATTTAATGATTTAAATATTAACATTATTAATATTTAAATATTAAATATCTAAATAAATGAAAATTAAGGTGCTCATGGAAAGGTTTGATCGGTAGATTTTCAATGTTTATGTACATTTGAACAAAAGGTTGGAGACGCAACCCTTGCAGCTTTTGTCAATTGAGTCTGCAATCTTTGTAGCTTTTAGTCATTTGAACAAAAAGGTTGCATTGTTGCATTGCAGATGCAAACTCTGGTTTTTTTTGGAAACGGATGCAACTTTGAACAAAGGTTGGATTCTTTGCCTTTTGGAAGTAGACACAACCTTTGAAAGGGGGGCATGTCAATGCCTATAAATAGACCACCAAGTCAAGCATTTTAGATATACTTTGCATTCAGAAATCATATAGAAATTAGAGTAGTTTAGTGTTCAACAAAGAGAGAGTTTTAAACAGTTTTGGTTCGCTGTTCTTTGTGGATTGGAGTGCTACTTCCGCAAAGAGAAAGATCGTTGTATCCTGGAAGACATTTGCCAACGCAAACCTTGATGCTCCACTGAGGGGCAGTCTTGTCTTAAGGCTATAGAATCAAATTCTAGCCTCGATCTCTTAAGGTTCTTCTATTCCTTGTTCTTCTTGCATTTGTATAGATTTTATTGTGTATTATTTAATAATTTATAATAAAATATATAGCAATTTTCCATCACTTTTTCCAACACATTTTGCACACCTCCGTCTCTTTTATATTTTTTTTAATCTTTTTTTCCTTGGTCTGAATAACCAAAACAAGAACATTTGTTGAATGATTTGAAACTTAACATTGACGCAACTGTAGATCGTTAACGTTATATTCGGGCATGTGGGGCATGAGTATTGTACCATACGCAGTAGGGTGTGTATAATATTTGTTCTAAAATGAGTTCACCAAGAAAGGGGTGCTCATTTAGTTAATGTATTGTACTTCAACAATTCTTCACTTCTTAACAAATTTAATCTCTTACGTCACATTTTCATTTTGACATAGTAGGAATAATAATGTCAAGAAATGTGTTTGTCCATTTATTGCAAAACAATTAAGGCTAGTCACATTCTTTTTGCTGCTTGTCGTCACTTTTTCACGCAACGATAGTCACTAACACGACATACAAGTTCAGTTCACGGTTTTCAGAACTTTATTGTATTAAACTGGTCAGTGTATTAATTTGCAAACATGTAATTTTAGTGCGAAATAATAAATAGTTATGTGATTGTTGAGATTAATTAAACAATTTATAGGAACTTGTAAGTTGCGTTTATGGTACGAAAATAAATACCAAATTAGAAACTCTCGTATTTGATACCTCACATCAGCAAATACGTTGCTAAAGTAGTTTTAAAGGAAAAGACGTTTTTCATTTTACGAATGACTCGCACCTTTGCCTTATCTCTTTGAAGTGTAGAACTCCTTGCGTCCAAATTCAACTGCATTTAAGGGATCATTTTCTAAGAAAATCAAAAGTTACTCATTATTTCCACCATTATGGCCGGACTAAACATGTTTCCAATTGTGGTTATTTTGATTTTGGCGAGTTGTGTACTTCCAACGTTAGCGCGTTTGGATGACTCACAGGCCGTGGTTGAGTGCAAAAAATATCTCAGCATAAGATATACATTCAACGTGTACAACTATATTTCAAAGGGAAGAAAATTGGTGACTTTAGTTGCCGGGCCTGTATGGTGTTGGGAAGACCGTGCCATAACATTTTCGTGAACAACACCTTTGCTTATTAACACACTTGGAACATAACTGCCATTCAAGCTAGGGCTGACTGAGTATTTAATCATTGTATAATTACAACTTCCGTCCCACCTCCTTCTTCGCTATCTTAAATTGAGAATTGAACCTCTCTAGGGCTAACAAATTGTGAGATATTTCATGAGTTAGAATAAAATTTCACTATATCTGCTTTGATGCTTTGTTACGACTTCACTTTGTTGCTTTGAGTTATAAAGCATTTTCAAAATGATTGAGGAAATCAATAGTAATAATAAAACAACTACCACACCAATTTAAAAAACTTCTGGAAACATCGTAAGTAATAGAGATCACTTTTACATTTGTTGGCCTTTACCTGTGCATTACGTTTGGTTATTGCAGCTACACTGCATATTGATATGTAATGCTTTTTTTTCTTTGTCTCAAAACTTATTTTCCTTGTCCCATTTCAAGGATGTACGGAACTATTGTCTGCTATATGGCTACTCGTACGATCGGAATCTTCCTGGTAACAATCATACATGTCTTCTTCATTGTTTATGGGTCCAAGTTGAGAAAGATGAAAACGTGGCCATGGTGTATTGCCCAAAATTCTTTCAAAATGACATTGAAATAGGCTTGTGAAATGCTCTTGATCAACTCATATTGGCCTTTTGGTTCAAGTTGTTATGCACATGCCACACTTTGTAAAAGTGTGTTCATTTTGCACACCTCTGTATCTTTTTTTTAATATTTTTTTTATCTTTTTTTCTTTGGTCCAAATAACCAAAACTAGAATATCAGTTGAATGATTTAAAACTTATCATGGACGTAATTGTAGGTCGTTAACATTATATTCGGGCATGTGGGGCATGAGTATTGTACTATACGCAGTAGGGTGTAATATAATATTTGTGATAAAATGAGTTTACCAAGAAAGGGTGCTCATTTACTTAAGGGACACTTTGGATGCAGTCCCTAACTATCAATATTCTTTGATTGAAACCTTGTTAGTTTTTAATGTTTGATTGAGGTCCCTGATATTAATGTAATAATGTAAGTTACTATATTTTTAAATTAAAAATTAAAAATTGAAATTTGTAATTGTTTATATTAATGAGATTTTAAATAAAACCCATAATTTATGGGATTAAAAATAATAAAATATAAATTATACTCTCTATTATATTGTGTGTGTGTGTGTATACACATATATGTATGGGTACATTAACCAAAATTAACAAAAAAAGTTATTGTACCAAAACATGGATACATTCTCAAATCAACGAAAAAGAATGTACCCATATAAGTTTAAACATGGATTAAAAAATTTGAATGGATTTTATATTAAAAAAAGGGTACATTTTACATATAACAAATTGATATATTTGAGAATGGGCACATTTAAGATTAAAAAAATTGAAAAATTATAAGAATGGGTACATTTAAGATTAAAAAAAATTGAGAATCTTTTTATATATAAAAAAAACTAATAGGTACAAACTTAATTTAATTTAATTTTTTATTATTTTGGAAATGTTTGAATTGAAAATTAATTAGAAGTTTAATAGAGGTGTGAGTATTAAACCCTAAATTAATTACTAATTTTTATATTAAAAATTATATAATAAACATGTAAATTCATTATCACATTAATGATAGGGACTTGAATCAAAATTTAAAAACTAATAAGGTCATAGTCAATGAACAGTAAGAACTAGGGACCGGATACTAATTTTTCCTTTACTTAATCTATTGCACTTCAACAATTCTTCACTTCATAACAAATTTAATCTCTTACATCACATTTTCATTTTAATATAGTTGGAATAATAATGCTTGAGAAATATGTTTGTCCATTTACTACAGAACAATTAAGGCTTGTCGTGTTCTTTTTCATGGTTGTCTTCTCTTTTTCATGCAACGATAGTCACTAACACAACATGCAAGTTCAGTTCATAGTTTTCGCAACTCTCTTGTAATAAACTAGTCATTGAATTAATTTGCAAACAAGTAATATTTGTGCGAAATAATAAATAGCTATGTGATTATTGAGATTAATTAAACAATTTATGAGAACTTGTAAGTTGCGTTAATGGTACCAAAATAAATACCAATTAGAAACTCTCGTATTTCATACCTTACATCAGTAAATACGTTGCTAAAGTAGTTTTAAAGGAAAATGTGTTTTTCATTTTTCGAATGACTCGTACTTTTGCCTTATCCCCTATAAGTGTAGAACTTCTTGCATCAAAGTTCAACTACATCTAAGGGATCATTTTCTAAGAAAATCAAAAGTTACTTGTTCCACAATTATGGCCAGACTAAACATACATCCAATTGTGGTCATTTTGCTTTTGGCGAGTTGCGCACTTCCAACATTGGTGCATTTGGATGACTAGCCGGCCGTGGTTGAGTGCAAAAAACATTTCAGCATAAAGTACGCATTCGACGTGTACAACTATATTTTCAAAGGAAAGAAAATCAGTGACTTTAGTTGCCAGGTTCTTGTGGCATTGGGAAGACCGTGCCATAATGTTTTCATGAACAACACTTTTACTTATGAACACACCGGGAACAGAACTGTCATTCAAGCTAGGGCTGACTAAGTATTTAATTATTGTATAATTGCAACTTCTGTCCCACATTCTTCTTCGCTATCTTAAATTGAGAATTGAACTTCTCTAGCGCTAACAAATTTGTGGGATGTTTCATGAGTTAGAATAAAATTTTGATGTATTTGGTTTGATGCATTGTTACGACTTCACATTGTTGGTTTGCGTTGTAAATCATTTTCTAAATTATTGAGGAATGAACAATAGTAATAAAACAACTACCACACCAATTTAAAAAAACTTCGTGAAACATCGTAAGTAATGGAGATCAGTTTTATATTTGTTTGACCTTTACCCGTGCATTATGTTTGGTTATTGCAGCTACATTGGATATTGATGTGTAATGCTTATTTTTCTAGAAACTTAAGTTGCTCTTCCCATTTCAAGCATGTACGAAACTATTGTCCGCTATATGGCTACTCGTATGATCGTGAAATTCCTGGTAAAAGTAAGACATGTACTCTTCATTGTTTCCAGGTCCAAGTTTAGAAAGATGAAAACTTCACTACGGCGTATTGCCCATAATTTTTACAAAACGACGTTGAAATAGGCTTATGAACGACTCTTGATTGACTCCTAATTGCCTTTTGGTTCAAGTTGTTATGCACATGCTACACTTTGTAAAAGTGTGTTCATTTTCCACACCTCCGTATCTTTTATATTCTTTTTATCTTTTTTTTTTGTTTGATCTGAATAACCAAATCAAGAACATTTGTTGAATGATATGAAACTTAACATTGACACAACTCAATGGCGGAGCCACCCACATGGCTAAGGTGGGCTATAGCCCAGGGATGTTTTCTGTAATGATAGTGCTATTCATGCACTCATTTTTACTTCTCACACACATTCTCTCAATTTTCGACATTCGGATAGAATGAATTGAAGATGATCAATGGTAAAAGATTAATAAGGGTGTGTTGGAGGTAAAAATGAGAGTGAATAACACTATTCTTTTGTAATCTCATGCTTATAGGCCATTCAATTTCAATACAGGTTATTATTTAATGTATATTTAGTAAAGGATAGGTAATAAATAATAAGTTTGGGATGTGCTATCCACACATCCCTTTTTACTTCTCACATACCTTTTTAATTTTTGACCGTCGGATCAAATGACTTGAAGAAGATCAAAGGACAGAAATTGATGAGGGGTGTGTAGATATCACACACCATAAGTTTTATGCTAAAAATTATAAATTAGTTGTATCTCCCGTCCCCCTTTATCCTATCCTAAAACCCCTCAATGACTATATTTCTGGGTCTTTCAACCAACTCACTTTGAATATGGTATGGAGTAAAGAAAAGGATCATTTACCATATCCGATATAGCTTTTGTGCTTCTTACTCAAGAAAAGAAAAATGATTTTTTTTTAAATCCACAAGTAAATCCCTATGTCCGCAATTCCGTACTTTCCATTGCGATTTTCCAATGAATTCACCTTTGGTACGTTCTTAATCTCTTTATTTACTTATTCTTGATTTAATTAATAGGTTAATTATTTATATTGTCCTTGAATACATCGGCTAGGTTATGATTTTGAGAATAATTTATATTCTATTGTCGTTCTTTTATATTGATTACTATATAGTTTTATGTAAGCAAAAAAAAAAGGGGGAACTTTAACGAAAAGCTCCCGGTACTGTTCACTTTAACGAAAAATCACATTTTTACACTAAAAAGTCAATCCTGGTACTATTCACTTTACCCTTTATTTTGTTCTTATCGTTAAAACTCAAAGTTTTCAAGCCTTTTTCATTAGTTTTCCTAAAAAATAAACGTATGATTGTATGGCACTAATTTCAGTTAGCCCACCCAAGAAAAAAATCTTGGCTCTGCCTTTGACGCAACTGTAGCTCGTTAACGTTATATTTGGGCATGTGGAGGAGGAGTATTGTACCATACGAAGTAGGGTGTGATATAATATTTGTGCTAAAATGAGTTTACCAATAAAAGAGTGCTCATTTACTTAATCTATTCTACTTCAACAATTCTTCGCTTCTTCACAAATTTGACATAGTAGGAATAATAATGGCGAAAAATACGTTTGTCCATGTACTGGAGAACAATTAAGGCTAGTCTCATTATTTTTCTTGCTTGTCATTACTTTTTAAACAAACCGGAGTTCAAGGCAAACGAGCAAAATTAACCCCCTTCAGAAGGTACTTATAAGCAGTTTTACATAACATTATGATATTTTGATTACTATTATTTCCTCTTGCAGAGAATATTGAAGAGTGACACAAAAACATGGACCATATCATGGATAATGCCGAAATTGTTGCAAAGTTGGTAGGTTCAGTAGATCCCTAACCCTAGGAGAGGGCTCGTTTTAGTCCTCTGGTCATCCAAGATATTAATATTTTAATGAACAGTACATGGCCATATTTGCCTCAGTCTCCAACTGAGGGCCAAAGGGCCAAACATAATTTATTATTTAAAAACTACCACTTAAATTCAAATCCAATGGCTAAGTGATTCAGCATGACGTCAGCTAGCCGTTGGATTTGAATTCTTTTTTGCTATAAATAAGGTGGATATTGGGCTATAATTCACACAACTTTGAATTCAATCTATTTCAATTCAAGTTTGCAATGAATTCCAACTTTGGATCCTCTTTGGATTCCAACTGGGGGTCGTCATCCAATTCCAAATTGGAAGCAAAATGGGCTCAAATGAGACGAAAAGATGAGGAGTCTGATGAATAAGTTCAAGTAAGGCGCAACAAACAAAACAGAGCAACAGCCATGGTATGTCAGCCAACTGAGGAACAACCTCAATGGGGTGGCTCTCTTGTTGGTCGCTCTTACAAACTAGGAAACAGAGCGATGTCGTATGCCAATCTGATGAACAACTACTTCAACCCCAACTCGGTGTACACAAAAAAGGATTTCAGACGTCGCTTCTGGATGAGGCGTCATGTCTTCGAGTGTTTACTTCGTGATGTCTAGTAGGTCAATCCATACTTTCGACGGAAGCGGGACAGAGCAGGCTGTCCTGGTTTTTCACCTCATCAGAAGGTTACTGTTGCACTCCGAATGATGACATATGGCTCCCTAACTAATTCGATAGATGAAACCCATGGTATGTCTGAGTTTACATGCCTTCATATTCTTGAACAATTATATGACACAATTGTTCAGGTTTACAAAGAAGAGTACCTTCGCAAGCCAAATCAAGAAGATCTGAATCGACTCATTCGCAAAGCTGAAGACCGTGGGTTTCCCGGCATGATAGGGTCATTAGACTGCATGCATTGGGATTGGAAGAATTGTCCCACTGGATGGCAAAGAGGCTTTAGCGGAAGGTCAAGAAAGCCAATTATTGTGTTAGAGGCGGTTGCCTCATATGACACATGGATCTAGCATGCTTTCTTTGGAGTCCCTGGATCCCAAAATGACATTACAGTTCTTGGGCATTCACCCTTCTTCAATAACTTGACGGAAGGTAAAGCACCTTAACTTCACTACTACATCAACAACCGTTAATAAAATATGGGTATTACTTGGCAGATGACATCTACCCAAACTGGGCTACACTTGTCCAAGCAATTCCAAACCCTAGGAATGAGGCAGAAAAGTTGTTTACCTTACACTAAGAGGCATATTGGAAAGATGTTGAGAGAGCTTTCGGTATTCTACAAGCACGGTGAAAGATCATCAGCGAACTGGCAAGAGGGTGGAGTTGAGAAAATTTGGACTCCATCATGATATCTTGCATCATATTACACAATATGATAGTGGAGGATGAGCGAGATGGGTATATTGATGGAGAGTTCGATGACAACCAAGAAGATCCAAATAGGTCAAGAAGGGCTTGTGCAAAAATATATGATGGGCCTAATTTGCCTTTCAATCCAATAATCGATAGTATCTCTATAAATGAGTACATGAGGAGCTATAGAATGATACGTTTTCATCCCATAAACAAGTGTCTACAATAGGATCTTGTTGCACATCTTTGGGCCAAAAGAAGCATGGAGTAGGCGTTTAAGTTTTATGTTGTTAAATGTTTTTAAAAATGTTGTTTAAGTTTCATGTTGTTAAATGTTTTTTTATGTTGTATAATTTGTACGTTGGTTAATATTATTTAATGTTGTTTCATATTGTATAATGTTGTTTCATGTTACTTAATTTAATTTAATGTTGTATAATGGCTTAGGAAGTTATAGGAAAAAAATATATAATTTAAAAAAATATATATGAAACAAATTTTGTGAAATAGAAGTTAGAAGAAAAAAATATATAATTTTTGTGAACTAGAAGTTATAGGAAAAGAATTTAAAATAAAATGAAACAAATTTTGTGAAATAGAAGTTATAGGAAAAAATGGAATTTAAAAAAAAATATGAAACAAATTTTTGTAAAATAAAAGTTATAGGAAAAAAATAGAATTAAAAAAATTTAAAAATAGAAGTTATAGGAAAAATTTTGTATACATCAGCTAGAGGTTGCATTTGAATTTTAGCTTAAGCGTTACTGTAGGTTATAACCGACAGGATTAATGTGGATTAACGTTTTTTCTGACCAGCCCTTTGGCCCTTTCAGATTTCGTGGGGTCCTCTCAGATTCCACGAGCCATTTGGCCTAGCCCTCTGTTAGAGACGGTTTTTAAGCTATTTTCGGCCCTCTGGTCCTCTGGATAACGAGGGCCTCGAGCCCTCTGGCCCTCCAAGATATTAATATTTTAATGAACAGTAAATGACCATATTTGTCTCCATCTCCAACCGAGGGCCATAGGGCTCGTTTTGGCCTTGTCACAAAAAACATTCTCCAACCGAGGGCCAAATGGTCATAGGGCCAAACATAATTTATTATTTAAATTTAAAAACTACAACAACTTAAATTTAAAAATTACAACAACTTAAATTTAAAAACTACAACTTATGTTTAAAAACTACAACTTAAATTTAAAAACTACAAATTAAATTTTTAAAACTACAACAACTTAAATTTATAGGAAAAAAATGAGAATTTTTTAATATTTTTTTACAACTTAAATCCAAGAATTGGTAGTATCTCTATAAATGAGTACATGAGATGCTATAGGATGATACGTTCCTGTGCCACAAACAAGTACCTATAACAGAATCTTGTTGCACATCTTTGGGCCAAAAGAAGCATGGAGTAAGCGTTTAAGTTTTATGTTGTTAAATGTTTTTAAAAATGTTGTTTAAGTTTCATGTTGTTAAATGATTTTTTTTATGTTGTATAATTTTTATGTTAATTAATGTTATTTAATGTTGTTTCTTATTGTTTAATGTTGTTTCATGTTACTTAATTTAATTTAATGTTGTATAATGGCTTAAGAAATTATAGGAAAAAAAATAGAATTTAAAAAATATATGAAACAAATTTTGTAAAATAGAAGTTATAGGAAAAAAATAGAATTTAAAAAAAAATATGAAACAAATTTTGTAAAATAGAAGTTATAAGAAAAAAAATAGAATTTAGAAAAAAAAATATAAAAACAACTATTGTAAAATAGAAGTTATAGAAAAAAATAGAAGTTATAGGAAAAAAAAATTGTAAAAAAAAAATTCAAAAATATCGGCTAGCTTGAAATTTGGCTTAGAATTCCTATCGGATATTAAATATATTCCTATCAATTATATCCGACAAAAATGCTCAGGTTTCTAGCCCAGCCCGGGGTTGGCTCATTTGGGCCAGCCAGTTGGCCCTTTGGCCCTTTCAGATTTCGTGGGATCCACGAGCTATCTCACCTAGCCCTCGTTTGGGGATGGTTTTTTAGCTATTTTCGGTCATTTTGCCCTCTGGACACTTCGGTTGGAGATGGCCTTAGGGCTTGAGCAAGTTCAGGTTAATTAAAACGTTAAACTAGGGCATACACCTATTATTTATTTGATCTTTAATGTATACGTTTGTAGAAGGATTTATATAGTATGGGTATAGCATTTTAGCAGCATCTCATGCCAACAAAATTAAGATATATGTAAGATTTTTGTCCACATGTCTTCAAATTATTGGCCGAAGACGTTATATAGCCATGCCATATAAGCCGTTCTGAAGCACATGATATCCTTTCTTATTTAATTTATTTCATCATTACCACATTCTCTCATCAAGAGTTTATTTCAATTATTCAATTTGTAAAAGTAAATAAAAACTTACGCATACGTACCTATTGAATACGATGGTAGGGCCTGGGCATGCTTGAAATCCTGTAGTATGTCTCGCGTGTCGAATATTGGCAACCAAGACGCCCGGGAACCCACGTTAACAAAAACAAGAGATAAGAACTCTATTATAATAGTAAGGAAAACTAATGAAAATGGCTTGAAAACTTTGAGTTTTAATGATAAGGACAAAATAAAGGGTAAAGTGAATAGTACCAAGATTGACTTTTTAGTGTAAAAATGTGGTTTTTCGTTAAAGTGAACAGTACCAGGTGCTTTTCGTTAAAGTTCCCTTATAAGTATGGTCTTAAATATTGATATTATCGGTGAAATGTCACCGATAATATCTTTTTTTTAGATGAAAATATTTTTACACTTATCCAATTAATTATCGTCAAAATATTGATAATATCGCTTCTTCCTCTGCAGCTCCGGATCGCTCAAGCTCCAGCTTTTCGTCACCGACCCGTTTGCTGACTTCCCCTTCCTGAACTTCTCGCCGTTGTTTCCCTCCTGGGTTTGTTGCTGCTGTTGCGGGTGCACTGAGGATGCGTAGGACGCGCTGTAGATGAGGAAGAGAGGGAGAGAGTTGACGAGACAAGGAAGAGAGGGAGAGAGTTGACGAGGTGATGGTAGTGATGTTGTCGACGTCGGGGTGGCGACGGTGCCTCGGCGTAGGTCTAGGTTCAAACAGAGAGGGAGAGGTGAGTGAGATCTTTGAGAGAGATAACAGTGAGCTGAGAGGGGGATGCTCGGGAAAGGAGAAGAGGAAAAGAGATGGGGACTTGCCATGTGGCAAGTTGTGATAGGAGGATAAGAGTTAGGAAATCCCATCCGGGCAGGGTAAGTGTACAAATGACCAAATTGTAAAATTCGTTAACTTTGAGGGACAAATATCTGAAATTACAAATTATTTGAGGGTGGGGTTTTATAATAGGTGTTGGACAATTATTGGGCCACCTAAGTCAGTAAAAATTGGGTACTAACACCTTATCCCAGTATTATCTTGCTGACCATTTGTTTTTATTTTTTTTTTCTCTCTTAAAATATTGTGCTAACCACCACTTCTCTTCTGGTCTTTATCTTTCTACCCCACATGTTTGTTTACCTATTTCCTCCCTTTTTTTTCCTCTTATGGCCCCATCTTTTTTGTGGTTTATTAACTCATTTCTCTCCTCTCTTTTTTATTCTTGTATGTATTTTTATTTTCTCTTTTAAGATTTCATCGTATTTATCTTAAACTCTCACATTATTTATAAATGTCGTATTACTTTTTAAAAACAATGTAAATATTGTTTAATGCTTATTTTATGATCATTTAAATCCATCTAGGCCCCTACCTAGATCTCGCCTAGACACCTAGCTGCTAGTTCCCAATCCGCTGTTTTACTTGCGCCTAACATTTTTTAGGATCTAATCATAGCCAATTTAAACTTCTTACATTGACTTTGATATTATTGCTCATAACTGCTTTGGTGGAGAGACTGTTTTCTAGTATGCATTGTATCTTACCATGTATCTTACCATGCAATTATTGGGCCACCTAAGTCACTCATGTATCTTACCATACAATGTATAAAGTGTAAAATATTATATTAATTCATTATATATAAATGATTATGGTGTGTTTAAACTTTTTTCATTAATTACTACATATTTTCTACACTCACAATGTTTGCCAGCTCGCTATATAATCAACTTAAATAAGTTAAATTCATCATGCAATGCATTTCCTTCCAATTTTTTGTGATAAACTAATAAATAATTGACTTAATAAACATTTTGCAAAGTTTCAATAAAAATTTCCAAGTTTTTCTTACAATTTCCGTGGTTTTTATTCAATTTTTATTGATATCGATAATATCCCCATATTTCTATCGAAATTTCCGTATTTTTGGATTACTGATATTTCCGATATCATCGATATTTTAGACCTTGATTATGAGATATTTTCAATGTGCTGAAAACACAATTCAGTACATCAAGTATCATAACACAATTGATTAAAAACTTAATAAAAATTTCAACCAATTACATTAGAACGCTTAATATTTCTAATATACTGAAAAATTTCGGTTTAATTATGTTGGCAGATGGCTAATGGCAGATGACAGGTGGCGCAGGTTGTGTGTAACCCTATGCCAACTCCATCGTCCTATCAACTTCACAGGATTGCATTGACGAAAAATGAATATTGTAAATTAAAACTAGTTTTAGTTTTGGGTTTTTAATAATATTCTATGTATACTAAAACCCAAACGGTGGAACACTGTTCATGAACAGTGAAAGTAACAGTGTCGTTCCGATTCTGCCCTCCCATGTTTACTCTAATCTCAGTTTTGCCCTTCTGTATTCTATTTGCTTCCAGCTTCTTCCATTTTGCTCCATCACTTTTCTGCTTCTCTTCCTCCCTCTTTCTCTTCCCCTCTCTCTGCCTCAAATTCAATCCGATCATCTAAAAACGTAGTTCCTCTATTTTTCTCCGCCGTTTTCCAGAAATCGATCATTGTTGCTGCTGTAGTAGTTATCGTCCACGCAGTCCATCACCGCCCGACCACACAAACCTTAACGGCGGCCGGAGAACCACAGAACCAAGAGTAAAAAAAAAAAGAGAGCGGGAAGCAGCCAAAATACAGAGAAGATGGCAAGAGAGAGGAGAAATGGAAAGCAGAAAAACAAAAACCCTGTTGCAAACGTGGTGTGCTAGCGAGATTTCTCTGTCTTTCATTGCTGGCTGCTTTGGCTTTTTGATTGTTCAAGATATTTCTTTCCGTTTTCTCTCCTGACTTCCCCTTGCATGCATAGCCCTGCATCCCTGCCACGATCTCGCCTTCGATTCCAACAAGTGCGATCAATCTCGCCCTTCAATTCCCTGCATAATCCTCCTTTTCCAGGCCTCTCCGCCCATCTGTCCTGAACGAAACCGTGGATCGACTGCTTCCCTTGAAATCAAACCTTAATTTTGCCCCCAAACGAATTCGAACCCAGCCAAACTCAAATCCCTGCAATTTTTTTTGCCTTTAAAAGGTTTGGATCGGTGCCGATTGATGTTGGATTTTGTGAGGCTGGATTTCTTACCTCTAAGATTTGTTGGTGAGTTTTTAAGTTTTTTTTTTATTAATTATGTTTTAACTTTTTTCTGGTAGTTTTTTATGCTGAGATGATTAGTGGTCAAATTTTTTTTTTAAAATTTGATTGTAGGTGTTTTCTCTATATTGTTAGATCTGTGGCACGGTGTGTCTCCATATCACCACCAATGGAAGGTAATTTAAGAATCGTGTAAGATTAATCCTCAAATTTTGAATTTTATTTTTTATTTGATTTCTCTTAATGCATGTTTAAGATTCGTGTTTGTGGAGGTGATTTTAGACGGATTTCAAGCTGGATTGCAAAGATAAGTAAGTTAATAAGAATCATGATTATTGAAAGAAAAAATGGATAAAAATCAAAGTCGCACAGTATTTGGTACACTTTCTGTGTAAAGGAGCCGAAATTATAGTAATCTTCCTTTTATTTTATAGTTGTGTTAGGTATAATAATATGATTTTCCGATCTGTTAATAGGGGTTTGGGAGTTCACTAAAATCGCTTCGAATTTGCTTTAGTTTTGATTAGAAGAGGAGGCACAGGCAACTGGTCAAGAGACTTGGCTCGATTTTCGACGGGGGACAAAGATTTAGATGGTATACTCTGCTTCTATTTGTCCATTTCTTTGTGTAATTCAATTCAATGTGCTTTGTTTTCATGAAACTAAATGCGTTGTAGTCATACTAATATTCAATTCTCTAGATGCATATGCTTCTCTTTCTGATCTAGCACATTTGATAGATAATAAAGCTGTACAATTGCACATTCGATAAAACATCCTGTCTTCCTTTGCTGACAAGCCGAATGATTATGAGCATGGTGGCCATACTAATATTCAATTCTCTAGATGCATGTGCTTCTCTTTGTGATGTATAAGAGATTTGAGAAATTTTGAGAGCATGGTGGCTAGCTAAGGTGTTGTTTTAATGTTTGTTTTGTGGTGTAGGATTCTAGATGGAAATTAATCGCAGAGGTAAACGTCAACAGGTTGCTTCCAATTTCTCCCTTTCTATATATTTTGAATGATTTAATAAGTGTGTTAGGCTTTTTTATTTAGGTTATTTGAGTTCTTTCAGTCTGCAATGAATTATAATCTGTATGAGCATATACTATAAGGTTCTTCTACCTTACTAACATTCATGAAAGTTAATTTTAAGTGGAATTTTTTTGAAAGCATTTACATTTTTTCCTTAAGCTTTTTTCATGCTTTAATTAGGTTGCCTTGCTATGTTGTTAATGGATGAATTCAAAATGTGAATAAGAAAGATAACTTGCTGACATCTGATGGAATTATGAATCATAGTATTGTCTGACAATATAAAGAGTAGGATTCTGAAATCATGAGATATTTGACATTGTATGTTATACTGAATTAAGAGCACACTTTCATATAGAATTTCATTTATCTTTACTCAATCTAACAGTAGTTCTACCAATTTTTATCTGATTTCTTTTAACATCTTTCTCTTTTTTTCTCATTCAAATATGCATTACTGATGCTTTGTTATGCACCTAGCTCTTTGCTTCTGTTGCCTACTATCATTTTCTACTATTGTAATAGAACTTTTTACATGTTTTATGTACTTTTAAAACCCGCAGCAACACGCGGGCTCTTTTACTAGTTGTAAACTAAAACTAGTTCCTTTTCTAATGATATGATTTATAATCATCATAAAAGATTAAAGAACCATTTCAAACATTTATGGCTCGTTTACTAAGCTACAGTCAGATTATGAAGAATTGAAATGGAGAGGAGTTGGAAATTGAATAGGTTGGAATCAGAATTATCTGATTCATGTTGAAGATGATTACTAAACTATGTGGAATCGGAATGAGAATGTTGCAAATTCTAAATTAGTTGTTTACAAATTCAACTGAATTGGAAAAAAAAAAAAACAGTTTGATTACTAAAATACTCTTGTACATAATTCTCCTTGTATAACAGCAAGAGTGTCGCAATCACCACCAGTTGACTCCATCTCCTTTTTTGAACAAACGATATTAGCTACACTAAATGGGAGGGGGTGGGCTAAGCCTCATAATGGGCTAGCAATAATATGGTTCAAATTCGCCTTTGGTGAGAATCGAACCTAAGACCTCTTACTTACAAGTGAAGATGAATATCACTAGACCGTAGTACTAAGTGGCAATTGACTCCATCTCCTTACATAAGGGATAAGGATGTAAGGATATTTTGGGTAGAAAAAGTTGATTCCGAATGTAGGCTTTATCTCAGAATCCAAATACTACTTATAGTTCGATCGTCTGATTCCGAAAAAGTGAGTGTTCGACTCCTCATTTTAGGTGGGGTCCCACATGTATTTCCATTCCCCGAGTGTTGGTAAATATTTGAAATGGGTGCAATTTCCATTCCCCTTATGTAGAAACGCATTGATTTTAAATTGAAATTTCAACGAATCAAGTCAATTAATTATATACAATAACGATTTTTCTTTAGAATTTGGCTGCGTAGTAGATCTTCTTACTTTATTATGCCGATATTAAAATCACTACTGTTTGAGTATTTTTTGCTTATATGAGTTTTTCCAAATACTTCAATGTTGGGATCAATTACTAATTCTAATTTAATACAAATTTATAGGGAAAACTTGATATAAGTCTAATTTTTTTAGCCAATAATAGAAATAGTCAAGTTTATTAAATTAAGTCCAATTTGTTATATTTAATTATTTAATTATCAATAGTTATCTATTCAATGATAAGATTTATTATAAAAATCAAATTTCTTCCCAATTATCTTTTTGCTTATTTCTTTTTATTTATCTTTTTGTTATTTCTCGTTCTTTCTCCTGCTTTAATCCCCATTTATAGGTTTTATTTTTAATTTTTATAATCAACCTATATTACAGGTTAATTATATTTATCTACCTATTTGACATATTCTTTTTTATAATCAACTTGTCACAGATTAATGTGTTTTGCTTGTAGGTATGTTATGTTTTTCTACCTTTTAATTAGGTTTCATATCTCACGTATATGTATTATATACATTCATATATTTGTTACTTGAGTTAGGATATAATGTTTTACAGATAAATTTATGTTAGTATATTAGTTTTTTTGTTATAAGATATTAAATATATTTTTTGGAGTTGGAAAATGCATAATTAGAAGATTTTAATTGATTTTTAATATTTTTAGAAAATATAAAAAGAGTATAAAAGAAATAAAAATATATAATTAGATAATTGGACTCACTCCTAAAAACACTTTATGTTTTTGGAACTGGATCTAAAAGTCCCAAATTTATATTATTTTTTGGGAATTAGTTGACTCGGTCCTTGTAAATAAATTCAACAACAGTAGACCATATTCAGACCGTAGTGTAGCTAGGTTAGAAATGGCCAGTTGCTTTACAGCTCCCGACGCCGCTCTTGGACCGCACGCCAATGGCGGTGGGTCGAGTTCCGCCGTTCGTTCCTCCACCTGGTCAGAATATAGAACGTGAGGAGGTCGGTGTTCTAGTCGTCCGAGCACAAGACAAGAGAACCCCCAAGCGGGGTCCAGAACCCGCCGGCAGAAGAAGTTCCCTTGGGTCCGAACCAAAGCGAAGGCACCATGATGCTTTACGATCTCGAAAACATTGTTGACTTGGAGGTGATGAAGGAATGAGAAGAAGGTAGCTCTGCTTCGACGAAGATACTGAAGGGATGTGATGAAGGTGAAAGGCTACAAGTCTGCATTCGAAGAAGACCAATCCAGCCGCTGAGGTGATGCTGGAAGAATGGCTGGTATGGTTTCAAATCACTTCTATTAATTTAATATTAAGCTTAGGCTTAGGGTGTCAACGAATTGACAAACACATTGACAAATGCATTTATAGTTTAATAAATGCATTTATATAGTTTATAGTTTAATTTGGGGCCTAACGAATTGACAAATGCATTTATAGTTTAAGTATTTGGATCCTCTCCTAAGCTCAAAAATCTGAGCTTTCTGACCAAATCATACAAGCCGTTAGATTTTGATCCAACGATTGAAATTATTATAACTTTTAGAAAGATCCCTTATTTGTAATCGTTGGATCAAAATTTAACGGTCTGTGCAATTTGATCAGAGGCTCAAATTCCTGAGCTCAACGATCCAAATCCATAGTTTAATTTGGGGCCAAGTCGGCTATGAATTTAAATGTATATTTAGGTGGACCCTAAACTAAACCCACAAAACTCAATAACCGATGTCAATTATATTCATAAAGAATTTATGCAGTGTATCCCAATATACACAGTATATTCCATACGCACATATATATGCACTGCTGGGCAATGTTGCTTGCTGTAGAAGTGTAGATGGTCCATTTATCATTATCTGCCAGATCAGGAACCTGCGCCACCGGTTCTCTTATCTCAAATGGAATTGGATTTCTTGTCAAGCGAATTCTGCAGCTGACTAGATTGCATCGCATTGTAAAAGAGGGATGTGTGGGTTACTAGACCCCCATCCTTTGTCGTCCACATTCTTTCCATCGACGGCCTTCTGCGTTCTCACTGGTTTTGTTAGAATCAGGGTTAGAGGGTGGCCTATGGGTTGGACTGAAACTGCGCTTCTTGTCTCTTTACAACCCGTTTCCCTTTCCTCAAGTCCCTTTTATCCTTTGTTTTTTCTCTTTGCTTATGGCTGTTGTTTTGGCCTATTTTCTTGTTTGCTTGTTTGCTTGCCTTTTGGGGTTGGAGTGCTTTCTGCTCCTTATGTGTTCGTTGTGGGGTTTCCCCTTCTTTAGTATAATCTCTCGGTTTCTATCAAAAAAAAAATGGTAAATGGAAATCTCAATTTTCTTATTCAGATTCAATAAGCAAGACTATGTCAAGAGTTGGAATTGGAAAACTGACTGCCTTTCCATTTAATTGTTCTATTTCAGATTCAATAAGCAAGATTATGTCAAGAGTTGGAAAACTCACTTGACTTTCCATTTAATTGTGCAGGATGAGATGGGACTTGTTAATGCAGCTAGCCATAATAACATTCATAGAATGTTAGGATACTGCAATGAGGAAACGGGTATTTACGTAGTGTCATAAAGTATGAATGAGAATTTAAGAAACATTATTAGTGAGAAGAAGAAAATACTAGCTTGGGAATAAAGGCTAGAGATAGCCTTAGCATGTGCCAAAGCATTGTCTGCCCTTCACTCCCTGGCCATCCCAAGTGGATTTGTCGTCTTCAGGTCTTCTAAAGTCCTGTCAGATCATGTACGTTTCTTTTTCCCTATTTGAACTTGTTTAGTGGGAAAAGACTTTTTTGTTGTTGTTGAACTTGTTTAGTTCGTTCTCTTGATGGACAGGACTGATGTAAATTCCGTAATTTTTTGCGGCATCTTAGACCTAAACTTTGTCACTTTGGTGTAACTATGGTAGAGCCTGCTAGGCACGGAGACATCATATCGAAGGCATTGAGGCAGAAGAAGCAGGGTCTCTATGAAACTCCAAAATATAAAGCAACAGGTAATTCATCATATATTTGTATATTGTTCACACTGCTGCAATGCTCATAGTTTAGCTATTTTGACCGGTTGGTTATTTCCATTTACTGAGAAAAGGCGTTGTGTGGCCTAAATATAAGGTCAGTTGATTTGTCTTCTAATACTGAGGTCCATTCAATGGATATGTTATCCCAAAATTGGCGCAATAAACATTCTGAATCTTATTGGAAGGTGCCTGGATGATGACTCTGACAAGCGACCAACAATGTAGATCATAATGAAGGAATTAGGCAACCTACTCTGGAGATTCCATGCGGAAAAGTAGCAGCAGCATAAGTTCATATGATGAGGGGTTGGCTGGCTTGCATGGTAATTCAAATCAGAACCCAATATGCATTTTCTTTGACTGGATAGTGTCTTGTTTTTACTTTATCTTTCTCGAGTACTTGACTTAATTTTCAAGAGTGGTGCTACCGCTGGTTGGTTCTCAATTTGACTTGTGTTTTAAATAATTGAATCGGATTTTACTGTTGTAGCAAAAAAGGCTAATTGTAGGAAACTAAAGCACAAATGATGTAACAGTAAAATCTGATTCAACTGTTTAAAACACAAGTCAAATTGAAAACCAAGTAGCAGTAGCACCGCTCTTGAAAATTAAGTCAAGTACTCGAGAAAGATAAAGTAAAAGCAAAACACTAACCAGTCAAAGAAAATGCATATTGGGTTTGACTTACGATGCAAGCTAGCCAACCCCTCATCATATAAACTTCTGCTGCTGCTACTTTTCCGCATGGAATCTCCAGAGTAGGTTGCCTAATTGCTTCACTACGATCTCCATTGTAAGTCGCTTGTCGGAGTTATCATCCAAGCACCTTCAAATAAGATGCTGCGCCAATTTTGGGATAACATATCCATTGAATGGACCCTCTGTATAAGAAGACAAATCAACTGACTTTATATTTAGGCCGCACAACGCCTTTTCTTAGTAGTACTGGCAATAACCAACCGGTCAAAATAGCTAAATTATGCAGCAATGTGAACATATATGATGAATTACCTGTTGCTTTGTATTCTGGAGCTTCATAGAGACCCTGCTTATTCTGCCTCAACGCCTTCGATACGATGTCTTCGTGCCCAACAAGCTCTACCATAGTTACACCAAAGCCACAAAGTTTAGGTCTAAGATGCTGCAAAAAATTACAGAATTTACATCAGTCATCTCCAAGAGAACTAACTAAACAAGTTCAAATAGGGAAAAAGAAACGTACATGATCTAACAGGACTTTATAAGACTTGAAAACGACAAATCCACTTAGGATGAGTAAGGAGTGAAGGGCGGACAATTCTCTGGCACATGCTAAGGCTAACTCTAGCCTTTCTTCCCAAGCTAGTATTTTCTTCTTCTCACTAATAAGGTTTCTTAAATTCTCATTCATACTTTCTGACACAACGTAAATACTCGTTTCCTCAGTATCCTAACATTCTATGAATGTTATCATGGCCAGTTGCATTAACAAGTCTCATCTCGTCTTGCACAGTTAAATGGAAAGTCAATGTGTTTTCCAACTCTTGACATAATCTTGCTTATTGAATCTGAAACAGAACAATTAAATGGAAGGGCAGTCAGTTTTCCAACTCTTGACATAGTCTTGCTTATTGAATTTGAATCAGAAAATTGAGATTTACATTTTTTTTTTTTTGTTTGGGTAGAAACCGAGCGATTATACTAAAGAAGGGGAAACCCCACAATGAACACATAAGGAGCAGAAAGCACTCCAACCCCAAAAGCCAAGAAAAGAAAGGATAAAAGGGACTAGAGGAAAGGACGGGTTGTAAAGAGACAAGAAGCTCAACTTCAGTCCAACCCATAGGCCACCCTCTAACCCTGAGTTTAACAAAACTAGTGAGAACAAGGAAGGCCAAGCTTTTAGCATCACCTCATCGGCTAGATTGGTCTTCTTTGAAATGTAGACTTATAGCCTTTTCCCTTCATCACCATCCATTATTATCGATCCCCTTAGTATCTTCGTTGAAGCAGAGCTACCTTCATCACTCCAAGTCAACAATGTTTTCAAGATCGTAAAGCATCATCGCGCCTTCGCTTTGGTCCTCAATTTGACTTGTGTTTTAAACAGTTGAATCGGATTTTACTGTTACATCATTTGTGCTATAGCTTTCCTGCAATTGGCCTCTTTTCGCTACAACAGTTTGTTACATATTGCCTGGATTGATTGATTTAAAACAGGTTTTATTCTGTAAATAGCATGAAGGCTTTGACTAGTGAGAGACATGCTGAGCAAGCAAATGCGAAGGCGACTCTCTGAGGATGAAAGAAACAACCTCTACCCAAAGTGGGGTATCAGTTTGCATTCGCAGCATAGGCAGTTGCAATTGGAAGACCTTCTGTGGAATGAAACACAAAACCTGGACCGTGTCATGGACAGTGCCACAATTGTTGCAAAGTTGGTAGGTTCAGTAGAGCCCGAGCAAGCATTCAATGAGATGTTTGGACTCAGATTTGCACCGCGAGACACTCTTGCAAAGCCGAAATCTCACTTTTGGTCAGAAAGTTTCAAGTCTCTTGTGTAAGCTTGCGAGATTGATCACGCAGTATACAAGTTTCATCAAGTCCAATTCCATTCGCGTATAGGTTATGATTCCGTGATAAATATCCCATTTGATCTTTTAATTGTATATTTTTTTCTTTTTTTGATCTGTTTTCTGATTGTAATTTTTTTGTTTTTGAGTTGAAGTTCTGACTAATTGATTGTAAATTTGGTCGGGCTAGAAATGGTGCGTAAGGCTTCCCTAGTTGCTTGTAAAGTAAAATTCCTTACTGATACTCGAAAGAAAAGAACACTAAGCTACACTTTTTACCATTCTCAGATACCACTAATTCTTAATTTTCACATTCTCATCTCATTCGTATAACAAAAGAAAAGGAACAACCCGCCTTTATGTAGGTGTTTTCTCCAATACTAGATTCAATATTGCGGGATGTGAGTAGTTGGTCGATTGGCACGTTATAATTGATTAATTGCTCATATCCTGTAACATTCTGCAAGATTTGTCATGCGTTGGAGTATTCTAGTCTTATGTATGACTCAAGTCTTATTCAAAGATAATCAAAATTAAGTTGACCTCCACATTACTTTAGATGGTGAAGATGTTATGACTATGAACCAATATTGAGTTATGTACACCGAGGAATGGAAAAATTTGCAGAAAATCGAACAATTATACAATATTTGTCTTACGTAACACGGTGGGATTGTTTAGCTACTATGTTTATAGAAGCAATAATTGTAAGGATTGGAACAATTCGGAAATATTCAAGTACCTAAAAGAGCCAGCTATATCAAAATAATTATGTTGGAGTTGAGTCATATAACTTCTCATCTGCTATGGCTCGGTCCTTTTATGACGGATATTGGTGCACAAACTCCCTTTTTCTATATTTTCATAAAAAAAAAAAAAAAATTAGTATACGATCTATTCGAAGTTGCCAGCGGTCTGAGCACTAGCGGAGCCAAGGTGTGGGCAATGGATGCTGTTGACCCCAACGATCTCACATGTTTCACTTGCTAATTATTAGTTTTGACCCTAAATATACTATAAGAAATAGAAGAATTGAAGTTTAATTAATATTCTCTTGTGAATAATTATGGTTTGCATCAAATATTGCAGTGCACTATAAGACCAAGATAGATGTATATGTAAAAGGATAATGCTAGATACCAATTTTTAAATCATGTGATGTGTTATTATTATGAAATAAACACGTTAATTAACACTTAAATAATAATTCAATCATCAACAATGATGTCATATGGTTTAACAGAACATGGTTCAAGGTCATGCACATATTTTGCTAAGAGAAGAATACATCTTTGGAAACTTTTGCTTAGGATACATTTTAATGAGAACTGCTCGCTCATGCCCCTATAGAGTTAAAATTCTGGCTCCGTCACTAGTTATGAGAATGATGCATAATTATTTTTGTATCAACATATGTTCTCTCCTCTCACATTCTCTCCTTCCAACAAGTCTAACGTCTTCCCGTTTAATTCTTCCTAATTTAACAGAAGTCGAAATTAACAAGAATTGGTGAGAATTAATTTATCGTTTAGGTTTACAAGAGAATGGCATAAAGCCATCCTTTATGCAATTACCATGTTGGAAAAGCTTGATCTTCTGAGGCTAAGTAAAGGAGTGGGTGATTACCATGTTGGAAAAGCTTGATAACACCCTTTTTGGATGCTTTTATGAGCAATTTGGGCGAAAGAAATTAAAGGCTATGGAACGGGAAGATTGAGCAGTTCAACTTGGCTTGTGAGTCATTGTAGCTATTGGACTAGTTAGTTTCTTGTAGGTTTTAACTCCTATTGCCGTAGGACTAATGAATATCTGTAGAAGTCGTGGAAATGCAACCGAAGTTAGCGGTTTGAATCTGGTGCTGCTGGCTGCTATAAGGCTACGAGATTGATCCATCCATAATGAAACCATCCACTTCACATTTTTTGCTAACCACAATCAGCTCTTAGTTGAAATGAGTTTATTCGTTTATATACAAAACGAAATTGTCACATCCCAACCCGGGCCCCACCACATCCCTGGCTCGACTCCGTCGTAGCACGATATTGTCCGCTTTGGGCCCCGACCACGCCCTCACGTTTTTGTTTCTGGGAACTCACACGAGAACTTCACAGTGGGTCACCCATCATGGGATTGCTCTCACGCAAACTCGCTTAACTTCGGAGTTCTGATGGAACCCAAAGCCAGTGAGCTCCCAAAATGCCTCGTGCTAGGTAGAAATGGAAATATACATATAAGGCTTACAGGATCCACTCCCCTTAGCGATGTGGGATGTTACAATCCATTCCCCTTAGGGGCCCGACGTCCTCATCAGCACACTTTCCGGTAGGGATTGGCTCTGATACCAAATTGTCACATCCCGGCTCAGGCCACCATCACATCCCGGGCTCGACTCCACCCTAGCACAATATTATCTGCTTTGGATCCCGACCACGCCCTCACGGTTTTGTTTATATGAACTCACACGAGAACTTCTCAGTAGGTCACCCATCATGGGATTGTTCTCGCGCGAACTTGCTTAACTTCGGAGTTCGGATGGAACGCAAAGCCAATGAGCTCCCAAAAGGCCTCGTGCTAAGTAGAGATGGGAATATACATATAAAGCTTACATGATCAACTCCCCTAGGCGATGTGGAATGTTATAGAACTACAGCTTTAGACAAGCAAATTTACAACAGCATATAGGGCATGTTAAAACTACTTTTGCCCCACTAGGCTTCAAAGGCATAAGAGGGTTCATTCGTTTATATCAATCAATTACTTTAGATAGAGGATCCAAAACTTCAAGGTCACCATCCATTCGCCAAAAAAGAGCTTGCTCTTGTCTTAGGGTTTTAGCAAAATAGAACGTTAGAAAAGAATTGCATGATGGTAAATGTTTAATTTTTGAGTGTGGGTTTATTGATAGTTTTATTGTTAGTTTCATTTGTTACTTGATGTTAATTATACAATAGAGTAAAAAAAACAATTCACATTTAAAATTTACGTTGGGTGTAGAAAAAGTTACATGGTTTCAAATAAATTTCCCAAACGCAAACTAGCTATCGAGAGAAAGGCTAATAATTTCTTGGAATTCTGAATATTATCCATAGAAATCATTATACATATACCATATATAAATTTCTACTAATTACTAAAACACTCATTGTCAACCAAAACCCCATGAAATTAGTAGTTTAACCCTCTAATTAAAACAGAATATAAATAAGAAATATAGAGCAGAAATGTAATTTCACGCAACCAAATTTTGGTTTTTTTTTTCAAAGTCTCACCTACATGTAATCTTAACATATTTCTAATTAAAATAAATAAATAAACTTCCCACTCCCACATTCTCTATCACTCTCTTCTTCTCTCCTTCTATTTCAAAAACAAAAATAAAAAACTTTCTCACACACTTTGTGTGTGCCCATATGCTAGTAATAATAAAAGGAAAACTAATTAAAAAGACTTGAAAACTTTGAGTTTTAACGATAAAGACAAAATAAAGGGTAAAGTGAATAGTATCAAGATTGACTTTTTAGTGTAAAAATATGGTTTTCATTAAAATAAATAGTACCAGAAGTTTTTCGTTAAAGTTCTTATTAATAAAAGTAAAAGAAAACGGTACATAACTCCCCTTTTAATTGACGCCACGTTATATTCTTTTTTTGTTTGTAAGTTATATATTCATGTTAGGTTAAAGGGTACTGTCATAGTCTTAAAAGAAATTTAATTTCGAGTGTCTTCTGAGGTCATCTTTTTTCTGAGTACCTTAGGGCTTGGGCAAGTTCAGATTAATTAAAACGTTAAACTAAGGCATACATCAATTATTTATTTGATCTCTAATGTATACGTTTCAGAGAAGGATTTATATTTTGACAAAAAAAAAAAAAAAAAAAAAAAAGAGAAGGATTTATATAACTTGGGTATAGCGGTTTAGTAGCATCTCGTGCCAACAAAATTAAGATATGTATAAGTTTTTATTCACATGTCTTTATTTCATTGGCACGAGACTTCATATGACTTATAAACCATTCTAAAGCACATGATATCCTTTCTTGTTTAATTTTTTCATCATTATCACATTTTCATCAAGAGTTTATTTCAATTATTCAATTTGTAAAAGTAAATAAAAACTTACGCATACGTACGTACCGGATACGATGGTCAGCCGGCCATGCTTGAAATCCTGCACTATGTCTCACGCGTGTCAAATAATGGCAACCAAAATGCCAGGGAACCCACTTAAACAAAAACAAGAGATAAGGACTCTATTAGGAGATATTTTCAATGTACTAGGAATACAACTTAGTATATAAAGTGTCACAATATGATTGATTAAAAATTTAATAAAAATTTCAACCAATTGTATTAGAACGTCTGATATCTTGAGCCATTTTTCCGATACACTACAAAATTTCTCTTCAATTAGCACGCAGATGGCAGTGGCAGATGACAGGTGGCACAGGTTGTGCGTAAGTGTAACCCTCTGCCAGCTCCATCGTCCTATCAAGTTCACAAGATTGCATTGACTAAAAATGAATATTGTAAATTAAAACTAGTTTTAGGTTTTTAATGATACTGTAAACTAAAACTAGTTCCTTTTCTAATGATATGATTTATAATCGTCATAAAAGGTTAAAGAACCATTTCAAACATTTATGACTTATGTACTAAGCTGCAACCAGATTAGGGAGATTTAAATTGATGAGAAGTTGGAAATTGAATAGGTTAGAATCAGAATTATCTGATTGCAGTTGAAGATAATTATTAAACTATTTGGAATCAGAATGAGAATAATGTAATCAAGAAATAATAATAATTTTTACTTATCAGTTAAAAATTTGCTTTGTACCTTAAATATGTCACTAGCTATGAATAAGAAGGATGAAGGTTGCCGAGGATCAAACATTATCCATTCGTCATCTTTGGTGTTTATCTCAAGACCATTGACATGATTTTGATGAAGAATGGTGTTAAAATCCTTGTCTGAATGACTTACTGGACCCACATTGCTTCCAGCTTTTTTTGGGTTCTTTGTATTTTGCAATTTGGAGAAAGTGAGAAGTTGTTTGAATATGATCATCATGCTACTTTTCTACACCATAGTGTTGGAATACCATTCTTGTCGCAACATAATCTAGTTCCTGCATCACCTTTGCATACGAATCGACACTATCACTGAACAAAAAATATAACAAAGTATATTAGGGTAAAAATGAGCACATTATACTATATTTCATGCACATTACACTATCACTTGTCGTTTCCATTAGGCCAAAAATGATGTGTAAATTTCTGAGTTTCTTCCGGGTTGTTAGGATTATGAATCCCCAAGCCTCCATGGACAGGTCCTTCATTAATGTACCAAAGATGGTGTTGTGAAGCTCCAGAGAAATTTTGTCGGGCATTATTGCCATGAAACCACCAAGAGATTCTAGAGCTTGGAAACCTCTTCCCGGACTGAGAGCCAAGAACTTGTCCCTGGCTTCATACAGTCCTCTTTGGAGAAATCTACGACTGGGAGTAATTTGGTCATTGTTTCGGTACTCATGCAAACCATCTTTATCTTCTCAGTTGCTAGCTTAAGCTTAAAGGTTTGGCAGGCCATAACTCTGAGGATAATCCGATCTGAGATGCACTATGTACACCAAACGATGATATTTATAGTTTTTCTGTTGTTTTTGCATGTGGTTTTTATGGTTTGCACTCCAATTTTGACTGATGATTTGCATTTTAATTTTTTGTTTGTGCACGCAGAAAGAGTGGTCCACGAGTAAAACGAAATTGTAACTGTTATCTTATTGCTTAGGTTATTTTTACTATAAAGAACCACACCAATGTACGTGCAACAACCTTCATTCCACTTCTGATTTACATCTGTCCATCTGTTCTGCTCTAACTAGATGAGTTATTTCCCCTTATTTATTTATGTAGAGAGCTAAGATACAACATGATTTTGGTGAATAAATTTGAGTTTTTACAGGTTGCAGTTCAAATATACTAGACGTTAACAATTCTCTCATTAAGAGACAACCCAATCTTATAACCCCACTACAAGAAAAATGAGCTTTGGGTACAAAACAAAGGGCACAATTGAAAAGGTTGTGTCTGTTTGATCACCAAAGAGCTTAAACAGTTCCCATTTAATTGAGGGCACCATCTATTATGCCCAATGTTAAAAAAAGAAGACACAAAACAGTAATGGAAAACTATGCCGAGTGGGGTCAAATGACAACTTTTTTACTGAAGATGGGCACAAAAAATATTTTGTGTCTATAAAAATTATTTGTCAAAGGCACCATATGTTCTCTCTCGTTTATCTTTACCTCCTCTAGCACACCAATAATTAAAATTTATGAAATTGTGGTAAATAATGGTATGGAGCTGTTTATTACCGTGCAATATTTTAGCCTCAAAATAAGTTAGTAATAATGTTGTTCAAATTCGTTTTTCGCGAGAGTTGAACCTCAGATCTCTTACTTACAAGTAAAGAAGAATACCACTACACCGTAGTACTAAGTGGCGTGTTTTAGATTACAATGGATCATTTCTAGCTGCAATGAATGTTTGTTATGGTTTTTGGTTTTCTAGTAAGTGTTTATTTTTTTAACTGTATTAAAAGTCCTTCATGCAGTGACACATAACCAACAATTGTGCCCTTAGGGTCGGTCTTCGTGCAAAAGTTAGTTGGTCTTCAGATAGATAAATGAGTTAATAATTGTAGATTCCTTTTAATTTTTTACATTTTTTATTAATTTTAAAATGTGGCTGACGTCACATAGCCTCGGGCTCTCGGGCCACCAATTTGAGCCAGGCCTCTCACTTTGCCCCCCCCCCCCCAACCCTTTCAATCCACATGCCTGCATAGGCATAGCTCTGGCTATTGGGTTGGAAAAATGGTCGGTCCATCGGGCTACTCCCCTCGCTGGAGTTGCTCTTAGGGTTTAATGCTTTAGGGTTTCAGCTCGCTTTTGTATAGTGGTCTAATAGCATTCGGATTCATGTCAATTAACAAAGAATCAGTTCTGATGGTATTATGATTGCAGGTACTTCTTTATTTGATTTTATCTTATTTACGTTGGGGAAATTTTATTTCCAACCCAGTGTTTTATCTCTACACTCATTACTTTTTTAATAGACTTTAGGTCATCTCCAATTCAAGGATGGCCAAAGGGGTATGTTTAGTCCTATAGTCCTGCAAGAAATTATATTTTAATGAACAATGTCAGACCATATTTTATATCATCTCCAACCGATGGGCTAAAGGGCCATAGGCCAAACATAGCCTTTTGACAAAAAATCATCTCCAACCGAGGGGTCAAAGAACCATAGGCCAAACATAATTTATTATTTTAATTGAATTAATATATTTAATTAATTAAACTACCATATTAAAATGAGTATTTATCGTTAATAGCCAAAATTTAATATCCCATTTCATAAATGTCACATTTTATAAAAACTTTCAAATATATCAGAAACTCAAATAAATAGACCTAAATACCGTCATAATTCAAAATCCATTTACATATAAAAGCCAAAACACTTAAATAATTATGAAACCGCAAGGAGAGTTGGTAGTATCAAACTTGTGGAGATTAGTTTCTGATTAGTTTATAACTCATTGAACATGGGAGGTCAATGAAATTCTGGTGGGAGGTGTAAGGAAGAAACTCAACCGCTCCAGCAGGGAAGAATTGTTGTACAAAGTTAAATCAATGATATATATTTCTAACTCCACCTATTAGAATCAAAACAAAATTCAAGTGCCATGTTGAAGGACTCCTTTTTGTGTTTAATCAGAAGGACTCCCTTGTGTTTAATCAGAAGTGTTCAGAGTTCTGAAATTACAAAACAGCCATAAAATTGAGATATCACAACTTTTGATAGTATAATTTTGTATAATAACTTGTGTTAACGAAGATATTGGATGCTAGTCTCAAAAGGGTATGTTCCACCACTTATAAGAACTTGTATTATGTTTATGTTTATTTGGTTTTAATTTTAAGGGTATTTAAGTGGATTTTTTTGTTATTTTTGACAGATTTTATAAAAAGTGATATTTATGAAATTAAGTGTTAAATTTTAGCTATTAATGATAAAAAAAAATCGATTAAAATAAGATTTTCGAACATATTAGAAGATTATTGAAAGAGGTGGCTATTTGAAAATTACTGAAAAAATTAAAGGAAAGATTATTGGAAGAGAATAGAATGTGAAGAATTGAAATAAAATGAGATAAGATATTATGGAATGGTGAAAAGTATGTGAGAAATAGTGTAAGAAAAAAAAATCAAACAGTTATATTATGACATTGGTGTACCAGACCGTTTTTGGACACACTAAAAAATGTCTCGGCATTGTGGCATTCTATGATGTCGGGGGTGTCGCCTATTGGGTACGTTTGTAGGAGAAAACAGAGGAACTGTGATGTTATTGTCGACAACAGCACCCCGTCGCCTGCAGTCGTCGATTCGCCCGTCACTACTTTCTCTCTAAAATTTGGCCTTTGGATATCCAATTCATCAATTCCCTCTTCACCGCTGCACACTCTCTCTCTCTCTCTCAAACAACCACGAAATCGGCAGCGATAAACTCAGTCGGAATCAACTCCAATCTCCAGTTGCTGCCATGGTAGGTGGTAAAACGTGGGATTCTTCGTCTGCGTATTTTTTTTTCAAGGTTACACAACTTCAATCCGAGTGTAAGCTTGGAAGTTTTTGGGACAAAATTTTTAAGTTGGGAACACCGAAAAAATCAAGGCGACCGAGGACTTTCTAGGGTAAGTAAGATTATGTTTCCAAAGGTTATTGAAGTATTATGCATTTCCTAGTACAAATGATCAAATGATGGTAATACCATTGAATGTGATGATCAGATACATATACGACGTTCCGTGGACGATTTCTACATGATACCGAACTAATATGTAAAAGAAGAAAAAATAGAAGGTGAAAAAACAGCTAACAAAAAGCTTTATTTCAGAGACACTTCACTCGGAATTCTACAATCGGAAAAGGATCTTTCTTCCCGCCTACGGAAGACGAATAACTCTACACGCTGTGAATGAGCGTCACAAACCTGCGAGCAACCAAGGTGCCAACAACATTCACATTGGAAGCTGACAGCAATGGTATCTCTAATCTGCTCTGGACTGTCCAGATCGGGATGAAAGGATGATACCGACAATCAGGCCATACAAAGCCAAAGCTTCGGCAAAGATGAGAATCAGAATCATGCCAACAAAAAGCTTTGGCTGTTGTGCGTTCGCCCTGCAGACCAAACCGATTTCATTACAAACATTCTAATGTGAATAGATCAACTCGACACTCTGTCGAAGATAAGAAAATAGACCAATTAAACAAGGAGAAAGCGATGAGCAATCCAAATGAACTACTTGCAGGTAGCCAAAACCAAAAAAGCATAGCAGCAGAAGCATGGATCAAACTAACAGTTCAGGGAACATCCAATCGAAAATTCGTGGAACTGGATACATGGCAGCCGAAAACAAAAGCACAAGGAACATCCAATCGAAAATTTGTGGAACATCCAATCGAAAATTCGTGGAACATCCCATAGAAAATTCGTGGAACATCCAATCGAGATTTTATCACTCTAACAAGGTAAAAATGTAGTCTTTCTTCTATAAGGGCTTGGCTAAAATTTCTAGCACTCTAAAATATTCTCAAGCCAAATGAATAACAACAAAACAGACAATTATTGCCAAATCCACAAAAGATCAAAACTTTAGTCGCACAAAAACATAATCCAACAAAGAAGATGAAACAGAGGGAAGCAGATTTACCTAACACCGGCATCGCCAACGATGCCGATGGCCATTCCGGCGGAAAGTCCGGCGAGTCCACAAGCCAGACCGGAGGAGAGGTGGGCGTACCCATCGAAGAGGTAGTAAGATTTGGCCTTTGGGTTAATCCCAGTGCTGATAATCACAGCAATGATCAAACCGTAGATACCCAACACTCCCGCCATAACAACCGGAACAATCGACTTCATCACCAGCTCCGGCCTCATCACCCCCATCGATGCCACGCCCACGCCGCTCTTCGCCGTCCCGTACGCCGCTCCCATACCTGTATTTAACCAAAAAGCCCCTCTCAATCATCAATTTTATGGAAGAAATAAAACTTAATCGGAGTTAGATTTGGAGGGAAAGATGGGAGTTTTTTTGTTTACTTACAGGAGAAGACGAGGGCTGCCGCCGCGCCGAGGAAGCCGAAGAACGGTGCCGTTTCGTCGCCGCTGAAGGTGGATGGCGCCATCTTTTCCGTGTTCCGATTAGCGATTGGGGTGGGAGTTTCTCAGATTTGGGAAATTCTGATCGCGGAGATTGGAGAGAGAGAGAGAGAGAGACTTGGATTTACGCACGCGAGTTTTGTCGCTAGCGAATTACGACAGTGCGGTGCCACTTGCCCTGAAGTTTCTGTGGGGCCTACTGATGGATGGGGGTTGGGGTAACCCGACAAAATGGAGAGCGTGGTCATTGGGTTTTTAATGGGCTTCTAAAACTCTGAGTGGTAACTAGATCATATTACCTACAAAGCCCATAAACTACAAGCCAAACGAGGCTTATCTTTGGGCTTTTTTAGGCCGCGGTGCCCACATTTACCACGTGATTAATTGACGGCCAATTTGACAGATTGTTAACATTGATCAAGCTATGTAAAGTTAATGTTACACTGTAAAATAATTTGACAATATAAGAAGCAGTCCAACTTACTTATAAATTCATGCAAGATCTATTTTCTCATCATTTTGGATTCATTCAACAATCCCCCTCACGTGTGACAAATTTTTAAGCCAAATAAGCGAACAACACAATGGGATGAAGTCAGGCACGTGTTGGCCGTTTGGCTTCAGACATAGAATGCTCTAATACCATGAAGAAAATTAAGATTCAACCATAATACCAATTGGCAATAGGAGGAGTAACTCTAACATTGTAGCATTATAAACCCATGTACGGTTCCTTCTCTCATTAATATGGGACTTATTTTCAACAATAACATTGCACCAAATCATAACGTCGGGATTGGTAATGCAACTTTTTTAAACACGTCTAAGGCCTAGTTTGATGTCCAAGATCTGTTTGGATTAAATAACTCATTAAGTTCAATGCATTTCAAATGAATAAATGGATGTCAACGTAGAAGATGGAATAGTCGTGTTTATTTTTTGTAAGTCCAATACTGTAAAATTAGAAAGGATAATTTTTCTTCATCAGTAATTAATATTCTATCTTTAACTTGGACAATATATGAAAGCAGGCATTTATTTCTTCATTCAACATTCATAATACGTTATCTAATTCAAGTCGATATTAAACACAAAATCCTAAATATGCTATTTTTTTTGGGAGCATTTTTGCTCACCACCATAAACTATGGTGTATGCTTACCATACACCTAATCAATTGACATGTGTCATTTCACTTAATCTTGGTAATTTTTTTCAAAATTGAAAAACTAACATTTAATATGAAAGTTAACTAGAGTTAAGTGAAATGACACGTGTCAATTAATTAGGTGTATGGTGAGCATACACCATAGTTTATGATGGTGAGCAAAAATGCTCCCATTTTTTTTAATACTTTAGGGTAAAGTGAAATTAACTCTATGGCAAAAATATGCAATTACTTCTTTAATCATTTAACAGATTAAGGGGAAATAACGAAAAGAAAGAAAGAAAGAAAGTGGCATTAACATACGTTTAAATTTAAGAGAATGCTAGGCTGATTCGTGTGTATGTAAGATTTTAGTCACTAGTATATGTGATACTCATTATAAGACTCACATGTATTACAATTAGCAATGATCACTCACACACAAGAGGACAATTAATAAATTGGGAACGGTATATATTTTTTTTATCGTCGTGTTGGAAATAAAATTTGGAAATTGTATTTAGACATTTTTGTTGCTTCATGTTTGTTATGGAAACAATGAGCAAAACCACCATTATGTTCATGCTCACAAGTACCATTACCTTTTATTTTCATCTTCTTGCTTCTTTAATGACTCAGTTTAAAGTCAAATAATTATGACTGGTTTGATGGATTAAAACAACCGTGCAATGCTGAACATTGAATGCATTGTGATTATACATTAAAAAGCTCTTCCTCTTTCATCATATTTCTGCCTAAAACAACTTGTTGTAGTGTAGAAAAATACATTATTTCCTAACCCTGAAAGAAAGCTTACTATTATCTGTTTTTCCCAACAGCATTATGAATTTCTTATGATTATTGGCTATCTGATCATTTTATTACTTCCAGAAGATGTTTACAGGTCTAGGGTTTCAGAAACCCTAATGGGGCAGGTGTGGCCTGCATATCAGTTGAAGGATTTAAGCTGATAAAAACATAACCGGAAAAAGGGAAAAGAAAATAACTATTAGTGGTATTTGGAATCTGAGTGACATTACTTTGACAGCAGTGTGTGAAGTGTAATAATTTCTATGATCCTTTCCATACCCTTTGGTGATCAGTCCCCTTCCATTGCATTTGAAAACCCTTTAATTAAACTTTGCCATGATTTCAGAAAATTAAATTTTCTTTTTGTTATTGTTACCTTATTTGCATCTATTTGCAGAAAATAATGTGACTAGAAAAAGTTTTCTAAGGGAAAAAGAGGTAAGAGCTAGAGAGCAAGAATATATTAGACCTTTTTTTGACAAAAAAACAAGCACAAATCAACATGTCTAATCAGGGGCAAAATGTATCTAGAACCAGAAGAGGCATGTCTGTGCAATACAAGCAACCAATCTAACAAGTCTATTCTATTGACGCATTATCATCACTGCCATCATCATCATCATCGATTCGACTTGGACTCTTCATTGAAACCTTAGAAAGCTCTCATTTTCACAGCTATATGTGCTGCTGCTGCTGCTTGCAGAGGACCCCTCAGCTAACCCCGTTGCACATCATGGCATCTATTCCAATCCTTTCTCAATCCTCTAGAGAGTTCCTGTTCAAGATGATAACCTATTTATCAATATCATCACTCTTACCCAGTTGAAAGAGGTTCTGAGTTCAAATCTCACATGCAACCACTATATATTGAGTGTTACTAAACAGGTTCAGAGTTCAAATCTCACGTACGACATTTATTGAATAAGGGAAAAAAAATGAGGAAAAAGATGTCTACAGTGAACCAATTCAAATATAACACTTAGCAGCACATGTGCCAATACCATTTCTCATGAATTAATGTTACCAATTCAATCGCTCAGACATCATAGAAAGTCTGTACTACCATTGCTTTATGCTCTTTTCCCCTTCTTTTTTTCAGTCTGTTTCATTGTTACTTCATTGACACACACACCATGAGTCTCCAACACTCTTCTCTATCTTTCTATGACAATGATTCCAATAACAAAACCTGCATAACTACAATATTTCCAGTTCACTACCATTTTAGAAAACATTGATCCATGATACAATCTCCGTATCATGTCCCTAACTTCGTTTTTTTTTCTTTTCAAATATGATCATATATACATGCTTATATAAATTAGCCACAGGATATACCCACTCTAATTTGCATTATCAATCATCACCTCATATAAATGACAAAATACACGTTTTAATTCAACCTTTTCCACTCACAAATATTCTAGAAAAGGTACAAACAAATTCCATCAATTAGGATCTAAGAATTGTTCGTTGTAATTATAGCCTCTATGGTCTTAGAGCCTAGAAGTAATATATATATTTTTTAAATAAAATGTTAATTAGAACTTATAGTTAGTTGCTATAACAAATGCAATGATGATCCATGTCCCTGAAGGAACCTTGTGTTTCACACCTCAAAATAAAGAGAGAGTGATGATAAAGTCTCTACTACTTGTTATGTGTAATTAGTAATTAATTATTAATTGACAAAACTCATGGATATTTCTCTTCACCAACCGCCATGAAAACCATATATTAGAAAGAAGACATGATTTCAAAACATAATTCGTAAAGGGTAAGTTGTAATTCTGAGGTTGAGACTTGAGAGAGAAAGTTTGGAGGGTGGTCGATGTCAAAAAGGTCTAAAAGATCCTAATAGGACCCCCAAGAATCTCCTTTTGCTGGTTACGCTAACCCTAACAGTCACATTTTCGACACAGCTAGCTTTTTTTTTTTTTTTTTTTTTTTCCTTTGAAGCAACACAGCTAGCTTTTTCATTTTTGTGTTTGCAACTTTTGGTTAAATCAAGTTTAACTCATCAACATACTTTTATAGTTCGAATGAGCCTAATGGCCTAACTCTTTGTTGGAAAGTAGAATAATTTTCATATTACTATCTTGAACTTTCTAATTCAGCATTTAGTAAAAGTTTTTTTTTTTTTGCGTCTCTTTTGTGCCCCAAACGTGGATTTTATTTATTTATTTACCACTTTCATAAATCTGTTAAGTCTATTCGTTAAATTCTCTATTAACTGATGACATGGAAACCTTCGGTCTCCTAAAATTTTTACTTAGGCCTTCTGTCTTCCAAATTTTTTTTCTTTAAGTTGCCTCACCAAAAATAAACTTCTGGGCAGCTCAAAGGCATGTCATGTCATAGGTAAAAGGAAGACTTAGCAAATAGTCGATAGCTAACGGATGTATGAAAGTACCAAAAAAATAAAATATTTGAGTAAGAAAGTGACACAAAAACACTTTGGGTACTAAAAGCTGATAATTGGAAATTTCATGATAGTAAAATAGAAAGGGAAACGATAAACACATATCTTTTTTAGCCTTTCACACACCTTGTTTAATCTTGATCGTTGTATTCGTTTATATATTGAATCCGATGACTAGAAATCAAGAGGAGTGAATGAGAAGCTGAAAAGTGTGTGTGAAAAACACCTCATGATAGAAAGTAAGACCACGTATAAACTACAAGAGAAATTTACTTCTATCATGATGTAATATTTGTTGACGTTCGAAAGTTATGTACAATTATGTGTTTAACCTTTTGACATGACAGTGACTATTGGCTTTGGATAATGTCGCAATAGCATGACCATTGCATTCAATACCTCGTAAACTAGATGTATTAAATACACTTATTTTTGGTAACCATGCAACCGTGACAATATCTCAAATCATATAAATGGCTTTCAATAGTGATCGACTATACACGCGTAAATAACTATCAAGCAGTTTGATAACTCAACCACTAGATGGGGAGAGAGATTCTTAAGTTCGCTCGCCGTCCCATCTAGCTAGTAAGAACCTATGGAGAGGAAGGGTTATTTAGGGACGGAAAAGCCATGTTATGCCGGGGACCACAGGGAGTTCAATGATGCGGTCAGCCGCATGATTGGAGGCCACGGCCGACCATCACCGTCCTACGTGGACTGCACGTCCATATCACAATTCACCACCCTCCACTTCATTTTCTTCAATGAGCCACAGCTCTGAGCCTTTAACTGATTTAAAGCTGATATAATAGGTACTAGCATTTACCTACATACTTTGTATGTATGAACACATTTTTTTAGAAAATGAGAAGTAGAGAGGAGGAGAGAGAACGTGGGGGGAGTGAGAGGTTTTTTTTTTCAAATATTGGAGGTATTTTAACATCATACGTAGGTGAAGTCTCAATAAAAAACAGTAAAATTTGAACCTATGAAATTACATTATTGCCCATCATTTTTTTAAGTGTGATAGAAGACTAAGTAGTTTTTTCACCCTTTTTGATTGACAAAGAGGGTTCATTAATTAATAGAGATTAATAGAGATAAGCTTGCCCTTCGGGATTTTAGTTTACCTAATTGCCACGTCTTTTCTTTCACATTTACGTACTTACCCTCCGACAGATCACCTCTTCTACTACACTATATAATTTAAGGAAGTTAAGAAGTCACCGTAAAAACATGGCTAATATGAGATGAATAATCTTCTTATAATCACATGCACCGTTTTTATAACTTCCGGTGTAAGATATTTTTTCACAATTTCACTGTACTATAAAACGTGAACCATTTATAAGAGCAAAAAGCCGATCAACTATTCTCCTTGGCCAAATTCATTGCATTTGAGTATCATAAACTCAGCCACCAAATCCAAAATTCACTTTTTCCTGCAGCAAACAATAATAGTTGAAAAAAAAAAAGTAACTTTTTTCCTTTATATTTTTTCATTTCTATTCTTTCAACACATGATATTGTAGACATCGAAATTTCTGAAATTTTCCGTGTTCACGATATATACTCTAATTATCATGTAGCCTTATCTCACCTTTCTCCCTTGTAAGAACTTACAGAAATAGAAGAACAAATGATTTCCATCTGTTCTTAGCCTCATCAAACGTGCAACATGTTTTGTTCCTATTTAGTAAATTATTCATGATTTTGCATCAAAGTGATCAAGTTTTCAACACACACACCCCGCTGTGTGGCCTTTTAACTGTTATATGCCTGCAATGTTGCTCCACGCTATAAAGTTGCTCCAATTTCAAATTTATATAGAAATAATAATGCTATTTAGATACACAAAACTGATGTATTGAAATTAATCATTGAATTGCGGAAGTCTTTTTTCACATATTGATCAAGTATATATTGGAATTAAGTTTCCCTAAACATATACAATGATCAAATACTGAAATCATAATCGACTTTGATTATTTAACATGTCAAGAAAAAAACACTATATATATATATATATATATATATATATATATATATATATATATATTATAATATAAGCAATAAATCAGATCAATTTTGCTTTTTCAACCTATGAATAACTAAAAGGATTTAGTGGGATAAGATTGTGAGTTTAATTCTCAGAAAAATCGATGTTTCTGGCAGAAAGTAGTCCAAATTAGACCATAAAAATTTCTCAAAGATTAAAGTATCTTTGAAAGAAGGCCATCGATGATGAGTTGTTGTTAGTTCTCAACTAATGATTTCGATCAACAAACAAGGAGATGAAACCACGTACGTACTTGTTTGGTCCATGGGAGATACCGCACTGAAGCGATCATTTTCTAGAATCTACACCTCGCTCTCACACTATCAAAATTATTGTGACTAAACATGCATGCACTACAGTACTGCAAGGACCGCTTAAATCTCTAGATGGCGTACGCCAGGATCCTAACTCGTACTCGCTACTGCCGGTTTGGGGAATATCGGTTGTCTACGTTCCTGTTAATTGTTTGAACACACAGACACACACACACACACACACACACACACACACATATATATATATATATATATATATATATATATATATATGATGTAATATGACATTCACAACAAACGATAAAATCAATCTCGTTATAATCATGACAGTGTCATTTTGTGTTAATCTTATTATCATAAAGTGTAAGTTTACAATCCTTGTAATTCTTACATTAAATATTAATGTAATATTGTAATATCATTAAGTGTGAAATTAAGATGAATAACGATGATACCGTCCACGGATAATTGTATACTATAATATTTTTCAATTTCTACCAATCAAAGCTGATAAGTATAATAAATAACATCATTAATTCTATAGTTCACCATTACTATGTAACATTTAGACAGTAAACTTTTGAGATTATAATGTAATTTATTCACAAGGGATACCACGTACACTTTATTTTAATTAGTACTGTAGAATGTCCCTTATATACATACTATATATATAGTTGCCGTACTCGTAAGCATCTTTGTTATTCCATATCATTTTAGTCGTCCAAATGCCTTAACCAAATCATACAATCAACCTACACGATGATTATGATGATCAAGATGAGATCGATGCCCCGTATATAAATTTATTAGACCGTATATATATATATATATATATATATATATATATATATATATATATATATATATATATAACACGCATGATAATGATCACCCCGCGGAACAATTGACCAACCCATAAACTTAATTTATTAACTTTAACGGGCTTTAATTAATAAAGACTATGAACATAAATCAAGAAGGGTAATGTTAGGGAGATTAAATTTGGAGACAAAGTTTTGAAAACTAAAGAACATGGAAGTTGATGATTGGTTGATTACTTAAACATTGATAAACGTGCTTATTCCTATTGGTGACATATCATTTAGTTTGTAAATTTAGTCTTCCTAGCATTACTCTATCAAAAATCTACAAAAATTACGAGTACATGAGTTTTTCACGGAAATGGTACTTACTTGACCCAGTTGGACTTGTGGTCTATTTTTATTTTATTTTTGGTAAACAAAAGCAGCTGGTCTTTACTCTTTAGTCTTTAGGAAATATATATTTATGTATGTTTGCTTTGCTTTGTTTATCTTCTACGTAAAGTAGTGCAAACAAAAAAAAACCCATCCACCGTCCACAGACGGTGTCACACGTTGGTTGCTTCGATTGTTCTCCTCACTATACGTTTTCTCTTCTTTTTCCACTCAATTCCTTCTCCAAAATACTTGTCCACAAAGACATAAAATCATTTGCAACCCCTAAATGGAAGTGAAATACCAATTTAAAGATCAAAATGCCCTTCTAATATGGAAAATACTTGCATCCATCTCATGCAGAGACGAAGCCAGATATTTATATGGATGGCAACATCCTCAGACAACAAAGTCACGAATTAAAAAGCTTAAGAATTTACTAAACAAAATACTAACTGATAAGGTTTTTTATACAATATATTACAATATTAGTTGACACACTTTCTTAATTACCAATACCATCAAATATCTCTATAAAAATAACCTGTTATTACTCATCCATTAATCCTCCAATCAATTTCTCAATCGATTTATCAAAAATTTCATAGCCCAAACAACTCTATCACGTGAGATTGCTATATGCATTATGTGCATTTTTTCCACCCAAAAAAAATGAGTGAGGGCATCCGCTCCCTCTGAGCTAGAGGTGGCTCGGTCCATGATCTCATGGAGTGCACCACTTTGTCCACTCATGCGATTAATGTATTTTTTTTCGTATAAAGTAGTTCATAATCAAAACTATACATTTCCTTAATTCTCTTTTAAAGATCATCTCTATAAATTATAAATTATATCGGAGACCGTTTAATCATCTATATATATATATATATATATATATATATATATATATATGTCTAAACAATCTCTAATTCAAAAAAAAAACTTTTTTACAAATAATCTTTAAATAATAATTAAGAAACTGAATTTTTCTTACATAAAATTTGTAAAATGCGTCAATAGCAAGAAGTAAATAAGGTGCTGCACATAAATAGAATGAATGCTAGTACTGTCTTTGATAGGTGCATTATTTATCATATTTTCATATCATTTATCCCTATGTTTTGTTAAGGAATTTATTATAAAAGAACCTTATTACTTTCATTTTCTCTGTTTCAGCCAATCTGCGTATGCATGACGTTTTTGCTGATAATTCGACTTTCCGGAGGAGTTTTGATGCATGGCCAATTGGAGAATGAAGCTAAGAGGCTGAAGATCGTTTTGTCTGAATTTCATAATTTTTCATGGAGCCATTCATTCCAGTTTCACAAATCAATCCCGCAACAGTTGTTTTACAGTCAGAACTGCACAGCTGTAGGAGAATGAAGATTTGAAGGCTTTCCCGATTTTCCTAGTGGTGTGCGACATATGGTTGGAAAGATAAGAGATAAAGCTACGTTTCCCATATTTTTACAGAATTTTCCAGAAATAAATCAATCCCAAAACTGGCGTGCAAGACAGATGACATGTTTCCCAAGCCAAGAAGGATTCTTTCCTAGTTTGTGTCATTAATTGTTTAGGAGTTTGTTTTGTTTTAGGAGAGTTTCTCACATACCTTTTAGGGTTTTTCTAGTATAAATAAGGTGCCCTAAGCTCTCTCTACATAACCCACGCATAACCCATATCACCTACACCATACTACCATTCACCATCTCTGTAATTTGTGAAGAAGAGCTTAGGGACGTGCTTTGCCATGGAGCCCGGGTTCTATCTTTCTTTTATTTTTATTTCTATATGTAACTAAGTTATTTTCTAAGGTTTATGATGAAGCCATGACACGAATATTTGCGAAGTACTTTGTTAATTATTATCTGATTATATGCCATGTTATATTCATAATCTTTGTGGGTATTTTATTCTAGGTTCGAGTTTCTAATGACTGATCACCTTTGGGAATTTTGCAACTAGATATTTAGATAAATCTATGAGGATGACCAATCAATTAGGTTTATTGGAACTAAGATTAAGAAGAGTAGACAAACTAGTGAGGATGACCAATTTCAAGCTAGTCCTACTTGGTTGACTTGATTCTTCTATGCTTAATGGGTTGTTATGTGTTTAATTGTATGCCTAACCAATAAGATATAATTATCATGTAGAGATACAAGAGTTGATGCCTGATCACGGATTAATTCATACCTTAGAAAGAACAACCTTTAACATTGGCATGATAGTTGGATAGTAGTTGGCTTTAGGAAAAGTAAATAGGGTTGTTGTTGGTGGATTCATAACCTTAGACTTCCATTGTTTCTCAATTTCTTCTTGTATCGTGTGTTTGTTTTAATTAATTGTCTTTTATTTTTCTTGTTAATTTTAGTCTTAATCAATTACTCAATTATTTAATTCAATCAATCCTTGTTTGTTCAATTATTGATTAATTGGTTAAATTGGTGTTAAAGCAATTCTTGTGGGATCGACCTTGTATTTGCATATATTACTACAATTGATTCGTGCGCTTGCGAGTTTAATTCGGTTAAAATTAATCTATTATTTAGGTTAGTTTAAATATACATCAGTCTTTCCAATATTACTCACACGGTCACACTCGAGCCTTGAGGAGTTTTTGAATATTACTCACACTCGAGCCTTGAGGAGTTTTTGGTGAATTTGCATGCAGCTTCTCTGCATTACGAAGTCATGAGAGCCGAGCCGAAACGTCTCGTTCATTTGGCGGCAAGACATGGCGCGAGGTTGTAAAATAGGGCCAACGTGGCAGGTGTGTAGTCAGTCAGAATGTTTGAACTTTGACAACGAAATTAAGTAAAATATTTTACGACAAGTTGAAGAAGAAGAAAAGAAGAGCAATGGAAGGATAACATGAAGCTTTCAGAGTACGTGGGGGGTCCATGAGATGAGGAGGAAGATATATAGTAGTCACGACAAAACGGGACAGTAACAACACCACAACACACCCCGATCATGATCGATTCTTCGTACCCAGATTAATTAATAGTATGATTATTGCACCCTCACGAGTGATTATCAGTGGGTTTTATTTGTAATTAACTATAGCTAAATCCATAGTGCTCATCTACAGACTGAGCCGACAAGAACAATTATTGAGTAACCAAGCCTGAAAAAATGCAATATAACAAAACAAAAAGGGTCAAGCTACCATGTATATATCATGTAGTTAAATTACGAGGACCTTACACTTAAAATTTGTAGTTTCAA
>NC_062261.1:7715000-7762500 GCF_916048215.2 Malus sylvestris | reverse complement strand
TTTCGCGGCATATCGACTTCACTTTGTGAAAGTACTGGGCAATCGTCATGTCGGGTTGCGCCATCGACAGCAGCTCGTTCTCGAGAAATTGCAGTCTTGTATCATTCTTCTTTGAGAAGAGTGTAACAAAAGTGTCCCATGCTTCCTTTGGCGTTTTGGCATCCCGAATGTGCTCCAACATTTCTTCTTCAATTGTGGTCTTTAAAGCAAACATTGCTTTGCCTGCTTTAATTTTCCACTTTCGCAAGATGCCATTGGCATCTTCTGCCGCCGGTTGTGTAACCTCACCACCACCAACAACCTCCCAAAGGTCCTGACCTTGTAAGTAAGACTCCATACATGTTGCCCACGTGTTGTAGTTTTTGTTGTTGAGCTTCTTGATTCCTCCAACTACTTGAAGGTCACCCATCGTGCCGGCAAGACTTCGACTGTACCGATCAAGCTTGACTAACAAACTTGCAGAGTACCAAACTCCTCACGACTCAAGATAGCTCCACCAAGAACGATCCCTGACCGACTTGGCTCTGATACCAATTGTTGAACAAAAAGAGTATCCAAGATAACTCTAATGATCCCAAGAAGAAGAAAATAAAGCACACTCTAAAGAAAGCTCACAAAAAACACTAATTAGCAAAGCTTTTCTTATTTAGCACTTAGCTTTATTTTTCCTTTGGATGATTTACAAGGCTTGGGGACTTGGGTATTTATAGCAAACCAAATGAAAGCTACTTAATTAAACTAAGATTATTTACTACCACACAAAACACATTAATTGCACCTAATTATTTGTTTTCACACACAACCTAACTTTGCCTAACTTTGCAATTGTAAGCACTTACATCATCAAACTAGATATGGACTTGGACTTTAGATTGGGTTGTGGATTACTTATGGTTTTGGGCTTGACATTGATTCTCAACACTTATCTCTTTCGTTTCAGGAATTTTCTGTGTTCACAGAAGCACTTGTGGAATTTCCCGAAGCCTCTTGCAACTAATCAATCTAAATTGCTTCAAGTTGACAAATTTACTAATGCAATCCGGAAGACTAACAAAATTGTTTCTTGACAGATCGTCTTGTTAATGTGGACCAGCAGTCTAGAGGCACAAGGAAATCACAGCCTTCTAATAAACTGCAACCGTCAAGATCAAGATAGTGTAGATTGGGAAGGAAGAATGTGATACACTTGTCATCTAAAATATCCAATTCAGTTGTGCTCAGTTTTGGGGCCCCCCACATATATATATTTGTAAGGTTCTCACAACCATCTGCATCCAAGCTTTTAAGCCTAGTAAGATAAGCAATTGATGAAGGTAATTCTCTTATGCCACGGTTTTTGTATGTCCAATAAAAGTAGGGATTCCATCTTGTCCTCTATTTCAGGGAAACTCTCCAGCCTTGTGCAACCACAAAGAGAATGCATTTCATCTGAAAAAGGCCTGGATTTAACTAAAAAGGAACACATCATATTTAAACTGCCTTTCTTTTGGATGCTCGACTGTTGTGGTTTCCATGTTTTTCTGATTTCTAGAATGTTAGCCCTTCAATGTATAAACTTACTCATTTTTTGTTCTCATTTATCAACATACTGATGAGGAGGCAATGACTCCTATTAGATGTCATTTCAAAATTACAACTAAACTACTAGCACAGATTTTCTCTTTTGATTCTCATGGTAACATTTTTCTTAAGTTAGTTCAAATAGAAGAGTTGTGAGTCGTATAGGTGTCACTTCAGCACTACGGTCAAACTCATAGAGTATGAAGGTGGATCAAGGTGAGTGAAAAAAGGGAAAGAAATATGAAATACTTTACAAAGTAAATAACTTATGTTGGAGCTCGATAAGTTGGGCGATGGAAAGGTGTGGATTTGGAGATAATGTTGAATTGTTGAAACTAAAAATAATAATTCATTGATGCAATAAGAAGAGCCTTTGACTGGGTCAGTTATATAGTTTCTCTGATTCAACTTGTCTGGTTTAACTTATGTTAGTTATGGTACTATTCTTGAGGTACATGCTTTTCTCCATTGCTGGCATTGAGGACTGAATTGGAAGTTCCTAGGTGTGGATTCTACTGATTTCAGCATTTGATTTGTAGACGATTTTATCTTGTAGAAACAACTTTTAATTGATTTGATTAGCTTGATGGTATTTCTATTTTTTGTTGATGATATTTCTAGATATTAGGCAAGAAAAGAAAGTGCAAGTGATAGAATGGAAGATATTAGTCTTGATTTGTTGTGATTATTAGACTTTCGTTAGAGTCGCTAGCTGTTGATAATAGAGTTTTAGTTATGGAAGACCGTGTTACTAAGATTTTTTTTGTTGCGAAAAGTAGTTGTGACTAAATGTCTATTAGTCATTAATAATGGCTGACACAAATGATTGCAATGTTTGTACCTAAAATGTAGGAATTGGTTTAATTTTCTAGTAACACATGTATGTTGTGACTAATAAATTTTAGGTCGACCTATTTGTTTTTTATTTTTGGACTAAATCAATTACTCACGGGGTGTGCGGTCACAACCCTATTACTGAGATACATAACTTTTTCATGATTAAATTTTTCAGTTACAATATTTTATACTTTTAGTCTCAACCTTGTCGTGACTAAAAGCATTTATTTATTTTTAGTGACAGTAACATTAATGTCATCAATTTGCTGCCACTAAGTTTTTGTTGTAGTTAGGGTGGTCTGTTTAGGACCGCTAAAGATAAAGACATATAAATTGTGCGAACTTAAAAGTAGAATGTGTAGATATAAATTTATATGTAACACAATAGGTAAAGGTATCCTCCGGACATAATATATCGAGTTGGGGAGGCCATCTTCGTTCTCTTAGATAGAGAGTGCTTTTTATAACCCAGATTAGTGTAAAAGCAACAACTAGCCAGATTATATATGCAGATGGTTCAAATTAGACAATTTACTGCATTGATTTACTATAGGTGCGAAAATGCATACGTTTGACAGTAGGACAAGAAGTTATGAAGAAGAAAAACGTCTACATATCAAGAAAACAGAAGGGCAAATGCAAGACGGTAGAACAAGGAGTAGTTGCCAAATGAGTTCTCAGTTTTCAGTTTTCAAATAAATGGAAACTGTAAACTGAAATTGTAATCCGACGGCGCCTTATTTTAAAGATTAGGAAAATGGAAATGAACAAACGAATGCGTACCCGAACTACTAATAAATCAGAAATTGTGGATCATCTGAAATGGACGGTTACTCTTGCTCCTCCTCCTCCTCCTTCTCAATACCAATAGGAACATTGAGATCAATCTGCCTGTGTTTTGAATGATAATCCGCTGGCTCCGAAGATAAGGAAAGCCGATGTTGTTACTCATCATATTCATCATCAACGATATCTAAGGAAAACCATTTTAACAGATCATCACATTCATCATTCACGATATGTGAGGCTAGGAGGTGCACCCCGCAGCTTTTAATGCATACGCTTTCACAGAAATAGAATATAACTTGACAAATATCTCCCAGCCACTGCCGCTGCTGCTCGACTAAATTCACTAACCCAGGCCACACATGAGTTGCCCCTTCGGGTTCCGCACTCATTAGATCAGGATTAACAGTTTCTATTCTGAATGCATCTTGACAATTATCTCCCAGCCGCCGCCGCCGCTGCTCGTCTAAATTCGCATCCGTTATAGGAGGTTCAACCTTTTCACATCCATTCCTCGCTCTGTTTGATTGAGTTGAGTTGAGTTGAGTTGTTACTCCAGAAATCTGAGTTCTTTAGTCTGTAGTTTAAGGTGCCAATTCTCTTTGGTAGCAGGCTTCACGGATATATTTTTACATTTTCTGTTACCCTTTCCTATGATATGCTTTCTTGGGAGAATACTTACATTTCCGTGAACATATCCTGATGCATCAATTTTTTTTCTGTTACAGATATGGAACTGTTCACGTGATGAAGGTACTACAAATGTATCCATCTTTGCGTTAAATCACCAGATTCTTTTGGTTTCGTGGTCAATTTTTAATTCTGACATTTGATAAATGTTTTGAGATTGCTGCTTAAATTTTTCCTGCCTTATCTTTTTTCCTTTCTTTAAAGCATAGGCATGATTGGTTATCTACTTCGTTTTGACAGCCGATTATCGTGTTCACGAGTTCTTTAAAACATCATATTTCAAGATCGGGATCCATCCACTCCCAGGTGCTCAGGAGACGATACATAAGTTGTCAGATTTATGTGACCTGTCGGGTGTGACGTATGTACAATTAACTGAGACCATTTTATTATTATGGTTATCCGAGCATTTAGTAACTTGATCTTTTGGCATCTCTGTGCAAGGAAGGATGGGCAACGGTTATGAAGGGCGGGTAACTGTGGTTATTTACTCATAACCATTTATGTTTATACCCGCATAATCGTTTACCCGTTGGGTAATTGCATAAATGACTATGGGTATAACCGTTTATAAACGGTTAACCATACCCATAACCGTGTACCTATTTAACCATAACCGTTTACCCATTTAACCATAACCATTTACCCGTTTACCCATTTTTGAACCCGTTTATTCTTTTTTTTACCCATTTACCCATTTTTCACCCGTCTACATGTTTTTCTTAACAACTTGAAAATTACAAAAGAAAAATTTGTCATAATTATAGTTTTCTGACAATTAAACACCGTTATAGGTATATTTTAGCATGCATTTCCCTATTTTAATTATTTAAGTCCTCATACAATTCCAATAATTGAAATAATATACCCAAACAAGTAGGAAAATACCTCATAAACCCTCCAGTTTCCCACCAACATGATGAACAAACAGTTTCCCACCAAAGGGAAAATACCTCATAAACCCTCTAGTTTCCCACCAACAATGAGGGTGTAATGCACCTTGACAAAAAAATGCATCAAACGATAACCTTAATGCATAATCTCTGAGTCTGGTGGAGAGATTGAAAATTTAGGGTTTTTAATTTTTTTTTTTAATTTTACATATATTAAATTAAATAGGTAAATGGATACCCATTATAACCGCGGGTAATACCCATAACCGATGGATATCTGTTATAAGCGCTGGTAATACCCATAATCGCCCATTTAAATTTCACGGATAAACGGTTATACCTATAACCGTTTGTTCTTCTAAACGGTTACCCATAACCGTAACCGTGAACTTTAAATGGACGGGTAACCACAATTACCCAAACGCATGGGTATTTTGCCTATCCTTGTCTGTGCTAATAGGTCTCGGCAGAATGTAATTAAGGACCACACTCTTCAATGGATCGAACAACATTTTTCAGGGCTGTTTCAGGAGATTCACTTGGCAACCACTGGGCTTTGCATGGAGAGTCCAGGCCTAAGTCAGAAATATGCAGGTATCCTCAAGAACAACTTCAGATAGTTTCGAAGATGTTATGAATTTGAAACTTCTCAGTATGCATCTTTTGAAGCATTTTTCCTTCAGTTTTTAGAACCTATAAATCCGCTTTTCAAGTTTCCTGTTCCAATAATGATGCATGTTTACCTGCTTGTTGATCAGCACCCCCTGGTCACCAAGGTTCATAACTGGGAAGCAGTCGAGAAGCAGCTGATGACCATAAACAGCATAATTTCATAGTTTTTATTCTTACAACCCATTACCATATTGACTGCCAATTTGTCAAGATATGTTGAGAACATGGAGTGCATCAGAAGGATGCTACAGAAAGTATCGTTGATGACGAAACTCTAAGTTTTTAGAGACCGTACCAAATAGGGTTGTCCGGTGACAGTTTTAGTTGGACAATGGTGAGAAGTGATAATATCATATCATTGCCCCAACTTCTGGCAACTAGGTGTCAGATTTCTGAAAGCCAACCCTGGATTGGGTTTGGTTTCTATTCCTTTTTCTCCTTATTATTCATTTAGAAGAGAATAGGGTAAAAGGAAAATTCCCAAGTTGTAAATATGGAGGATGACGAAAATTCTTGAATAATCCAAAATTTTCCCTTGTTTGACTGTGTGACCTTGTTTTATTCTTTAGGTTTGCTAGTTGTTTTGTATTTGCCATTACTGCTGCCAGGGGTGGGTTTGAAAAACCAAAATCTGAAAAAAACTGAACCGATTGAAACCCAACCCATCCCTTACTGCTGCTGCAGTTTTATTAGTAGAACGACGGTGATGTCGGATTTTGTTCTAACCCTAATATTTTGTTTTTGACAACCATGAAAATGCCTGCACACTGCATTGAACTCATGAATCGGTTGTTTCTCAATTTTGTTGCACAAACTTGTACGGCATTAACGTTTGATCAAGTTCGTTTGAACCCGACACGATAACCAGCTCAATTGGATGTGATCACAAAGCATTCCTGGAGAACTCAAGTATTTGAATTTCGATCTGATAAAGTGTGTCAAATTCATTGTTCGCATAGTTATTTTTCTTACACCAAGTAGGAACAGTAAGCTCCTCCCATTTGCAAACGCCATTTTCCGCTAAACTTAGAGAAAAAAGGCACTGCAAACTTCTCATTGGAGCCCTGTTACATAATTTACATCAAACACTTCCTTTCAAATATCTGTGCTCCCTTGCGCCCGAGCGATACCAGGCAGTAGCGCGTCGAGTTTCAAGTTGGATCAGTCGATATTTGTCAGGAAAGACGAATGGAGATAGTTCGGATCACTCGATCTTCTCCATTAACTTGATTCCATATGCTTGTAGTATATCCATTGCTGCAACACCACAAAAATACGCCAGTTATGTTGCGGACAACAAAATTTCATGTCGAAAAGGCTAAATCATGATGAATAAGAGCAAGTGGTTACCTGGGACGTATACTTCTGGTTCGATAGGTCTCAAGACACCTCTGGTTTTGATCTTGTTTCCAAGTATGAGCTGCAAGGAAGTAAATTTGGTTAGGGATTTATCTCACTGCATACTATAGAAGATCATAGAAACGTGCAGCAAGTACCAGAGCTCCAATGGCTGCCGGGACTCCAACAGTGAACGCCATGGCGGTGATCATTTTACCACTCTTCATTTTCCCGAATTCCAGTAGAGTGCCTGTATGCTTCTCTCGAAGTCCATCCGGGAACTCAACCTCCACTTCATGATTCAAAAGCACCATATCCTGACCACAAATCACACAGGTTATGCATAATTTTGGTGTAAAATGACTTGGCTATCATAACGCTGTTTCACTTGTCTCACAAGTAACCTACCTGTTCCATGCTGGAGTATGCTAATCTCTCTTCCATCCGAAGACAAGCAACGTCAAATGCGCTTTTGCAAGAGGAGGGGATCTCTTTCTGCTCGTGAAGTCCCAGAAATCTGTTCCACATGGAGAACAAACCGATACATTTCAGTATTAGTCTGTCTAGAAAATACGAGCACACAAGAAGAATGGAAAGAAAAGGGGTAAGAGGTGCAATGTGCATACAGGATAGTCTTAGCTGCCCTCACAGCAGCTCCTTGCTCTTTGCAGTATCCGAGCGTGACAATCCTTTCGGGGATGATTTTCTCTCCTATCAGAGGTCTGTCCAGATCTTCAGTTTTCATTTTGAGGAGTTCGGACAAAAATTTCCTGAATGTGGGTCTCTTTGCATCCTTAAGAAGCGGATGAGGTTCAGATTCGAATAAACCAATTCTTGAAAGCGTTCCCATTATTTCTCCGAACCCTACACAAAATAGAATTCAAGTAAGAATCTAAGCATTAACTTAACCTAGAAGCCAAGCAATGTCATACCTTCATATCGAAGAGTTCCACGAAAGACTGTTGATGCTTCATGTCCTATTCCATACAAGTCCCCATAAACTAGCGAGTTACGATTTGGAAGGCATTCTAACGAGAAGGCTGGAAGGTCTGGAACCCGATATTTCGCAGCTGAATCATAAAGATCCTTCCCTGCAATTTTGTACCATAAAGATAAAAGTGAAAAAGTGCAGAATGACTCGTATTCATTATGATAATCAAAATAGCTCATCACTGACAACATACCATCAACTTCTACAACTTTGCCGTTAGATTTGTACGTGGCAGGATTACGTCCAGCTCGAATAGCTCCTGCAGGACTCCAACTGAAATGATAGGTTAATAGAAGTTAGAAGGAAAACTATACACAGTAGATATAATTAAGGAGGGTATCCAATCCGAGTAACCTGAATTTATATGCTAACGGATTGTTTGCTGCAACTGGGGATGGCAGTCCACCACAGTAAGAAGTGAAAGACCTTATTTTCCCCTTCCGAACGTGTGCTTGGTTGATCATCTTCATCGCCATCATATGATCTGAAGTCGGACGAAATCAAAATAGTAATTGCATTACTAATAGGCCAAAGTTTTTGCAATCACAAGGACTAGTTTCAATAGTTCTCTTTTTGGTCATTTGAAAGCGTTTCTGGTTATTCTAAAAGCACTTCCGGACATAAAGTCATTACCTATCCCAGGGTCCAAGCCCATCTCACCAAGAATCGTAATACCAGCACTCTTTGCCTTCTCATCCAGTTTTGACATGGATTCATCAACATAGCTAGCAGTGACAAGATGCTTTTTAAGCTGAATGAAGACACAAAACCTTTTTCCTTAGCTGAAGGAAGGCAGAAAAAGTAAAGAACGAAAAACAAAGAAAATATAACAGTGAGGCAACGTGAAGTACCTCAATACATGCATTTGCTACAGTAACGTGGCAAAAAGCCGGCAGTAAACTTATAACAAGTTCAGCCTGCATGAGGGAAACAAAGAACACCAAAAAAATAAGACTGCGATTGAAGCTTTGCAAGTTTTGAACACCGAAAATAGTAGACATCTAAGTTAAACAAATCATTTTGATCATCTGTGATATAGCTGCTAGGCATTCGAGTTCTCTGAAATTCAAAAACTGCTCTTTAAACCGTACTGCAGAAAAGTCATTACCTCAGATATATACCTATGCAGACTGCCAGTGTCCGAAATATCAAGTTGAACTGCTGTTGCATTTGGAATACCTTCAGTGATCTGCTCCAAAATTTCAGCATCAAAATGTTCAAATGCAAAAAAATGAGACGAACACATAAAAGTTTGCGCATCATTCTTGAATGAAAAAATATACATCATGATAGAATTGAAAGCAGGTTTTTGAAATATATGATTTTCTGCAGCCATACCTCTTCAGCATCCTTTAGGTAGAGAGATGCAACAGTAACTTGCACATCATTAATCTCTTCGAATTCATCTTCAAGGCATGTTTTGTACCATTCGTGGGATGGCATTCCGCTAACTGATGCTAACATCTCAGCAGCTGGCTGGCAGACCCGGCCTGCTCCAATAATCAGAACCCCAGCCTTTCTTTTTGTGTCATTTCCCTTTTTAGTGGGACTGTGCTGGACTTCACCAAAACTCAAAGAAAATTTATTTTTCTCTTGCTTTAAGTCATGATTTTCGTTTGAATTCGCTAGAGAAGTTAAAGAGTCGATAATTTGATCAAGAACGGCCCTGTCATCTGCACCCACCTGTCCATAACAACGATTTCATGCTATGAAAGTTGGCGTAAAGATAACTTGTACTCGAAGATACCAAAGTGAAAAACTCTCCGATGACCAAACTGGCTAGAGGTCTACTTACTTCAAGTTCAGAGAATGATGGAGAATTCGAACATTGACCCACGTCACACTTAACCAAATGAAAGGAGCCGCCTGCAGCTTCAATGATATCTAAGGCCTCATTTATCAGAAACTGATCAAATAGGTGACCACTGAGAGATACCTGTGATTTAAAATGAAACTCAGCATATATGGCATGAAAAGCAGAGAAATATCCGAAATTGTTAATAGAAATAGAGAAACTTACTGATATGTTGTAGTTCTTGTTAGAGTTGTGATTAGCAGGATTCTTAGATATTTCTCTGCAAATCAAAAGGAGAATATATGCTTATCGTAACAACAAAGAACAAGAGGCAAGTATATATGTGAAATGAAAGCGAAACTTACTCTGAGTCTGACTTTCTCATACGCGGAATATATTCATACAATGAGGTAAGTGCTCCTTCATGGGTTATGCAAGCTCTCCTTAAATGTGCAGGCAACTTTGTAATGTCTTTTGTAGAAGCCAAATTACCAACAAAATTGGACAATATGTCTCCAAAATGTTTCGAAGCCTTCCCAAAATTAAAGAAATGTTTTATCAAACCACGAGAAGTATAATCTCTGGCATTAGACTATCCTAGAATTACTGCATTTACTGAAAAAGAAGGCAGGGATGAAAGTAGTGCACCTCTTTTGCAAATTCTGTCGGAAGAATGTCCACAGCTTGACATATCACACCAGCGTCGTCCATGTCACGATGGTAAGAATTAGTCACAGGATCGTATCTGCAAACCATGATACCGAAAGAACTGTTATTTTCAAAGCTGCAAATGCTATGTTGCGAGCAAGAAAATGCATTTTGAGGTTGTGTTTATGCATGAATCTATGGAGTTTATGACTTATACCTGAAGAAAGGTGAGTCAATTGATGTGGTTTGGTTGACAAATTCTATTGACCCCCCTATGTCACAAGTTATGTCAGCGATTCCAACAAGCACACTTCCTTTCTTTGTTAGATCTTGAACCTGCTTAGTACTCAATAAGCGTGGAAATCGTTTCTCCCAATACATGCAATTCACTTCAAGGCGCAAAGAACATAAAGAGTAAAGTTTGTCTTTTTAAAATCTAATGGGATGAGAGGATGAAATGGATAACGATAGTTGAGAACCAAGGTTTCGAAAATCCATATGTTAAAATCCAAGGCATTCATTTAATGACATTAACTCTATTGATTTGTCTAAAAAATTGATAGAAGAGTGTAAAGCATACCGATTACAGATGCATACGGGGCTATTTTTTCATGGAAAACAGGGTTGTAGTGTTCTGGATGCGCATAATAGTCAGCCTGAAAAATGCAGACGTTTTGAGTTAGTATAATCTGTTATACGTTGGCGAAAAACAAGACGTGAGGAATGAAGAATTAAAAGATGACTATGAGATCGGGGCTTACTTTGTCAAATTCTCTTGTTGGATCTTCGTGTTCAACCATGTGTTTACTAGTCACAACACAACCGTATACTTGGAAGATCCTTTTCGATTTTCGAGTAGTTTGAGCAGCATCCTTGGCCTAATCAGTAAATAAAAAATGAAAACCTAACACAAAGAAGGGTGACATCTATTTGTACAGAGCAGTTTCCACCTAAACTTTATGTCTCTCGAGTCGATAAGAACCTAATTAGAAGTGCATTTTCCTTCTATTATTGTTATCTTACAAGACCAAGTTGGAACCACATTTACTGTACTAGTTTTAGTACTTACCACCCCAAATAGCGCTGTAAGTTCACTTGGTTCCACAAAAGTATGAGGAAGAAGCTTAAATATCTCTTGTGCACCAGAAGCAACTACAGGAAATAAAATTACATAAGATATATTTTGCTATTAGATGTTAAAGAAATTTAAGCTTCGTAAGATCAAGCAATGTACCATTTCCTGAACCAGTGAAAACGAAGACAAGAGGACAGATCCCTGATGGCAGTCCGAGAGTTGCCATCTCTTCGCCCACAGAAATTACAGCCGCCTTGGCAGCAGCCAAAGATGGATACATATAAGATGCACCCAACGATAGGAACGGGGTCGAATATCCAAGACTTAGGTACCCTTGACAAATTAAAACAAAGTGAGAAAAAACCTGACATCCAAAGTACCCGAAAGTACACAAGAGATGGTCAAATATTAACATAGCTAAACAAAAATGAATACGAAAACGCCAGCTCATGCATTATTTCAAACATAAAATTGCCTTGACCAACAGTTTCACCACAGCAGATGAATTCAAAACATCTCAGATACTGTATGAATTGGAACATACTCTGTCCTAAACCAAGCAAGAAGTCGATAAATCCTGCTCTACCAGCATACTTTCCGAATGCAAGTAGTCTTTTCGCATGATCCCCGACAATAAGCTCGTAATCATAGAGAGACACTCTTTCTGCTAGGATCTGGACACCACACAGTGAGTTATAAATTGCTAACGAAGAAAAACAAGTATTTAAAACTGCTCGAAAACATACGAAAATCAAACAAGACCTTATCCAAGAGTGGCATGTTTTCCTTCTGAGCCTTATGAGTATGCGAAAAAAACGCATAAGCTCTATCCGGCAGAATCATCTCCAGCTGCACCAAATCCAAACAATTGTATCAAAATTTATGATCAATCGACAAAATTTCTCTTTACAAGGCGATATTCTAAACTATTCTGTTTACATGTGCAAATCAATTGACAAACTTGATGGTATATAAAACGAACGAAAAATTAGTACCTTTGGCTGTTTGATGCCGAGGATCAAACCACATTGTGACAAATCCTCAGAGATTTCACATCCAACATCTTCATACATTGCATCATGATGAATTCTCTTCGTCGAGGGCTGCAGTATGATCCGAGAAACTCCGGTTTTATCTCTTGCACTGTGGAGCAGCAGAGCGCAGTGTGACGGCGTCAGAGGCGCTCTTCTCTCCCACTTGTTCACAGACTCGGCCAAAATCCCCACCACCCCATTTCCAATCATTGTAATCTTAATAAAAAACCTATTTTCAGTTAGAACATTGTACACATCTTCATGAAACCATAACCTGCTACGTTTTCCAGGTTCAGTGGGAGATTCTTTAATAACTATATGCTTACCCATTTTTTCTAGCAAGTCATGCATCAAAATCCTATTACCTTCAATAGTTATGATGGCATTCTCAACGAGTTCTTCAATACAATCTTGAGGTACACTGAGCTTCAAACTTCTCAATATTTGTAATACATAGTCTTTATCTTCACCCTTGAAGAAGCATGCAATGTCTAGGAAAAATTGTTGCATTACATCATCCCAAGAATCATAACTTTTTCGAAGTATTCTTTGAATACCTCTATAAGGTTCTCCTTCGTAAGAATCATAACTATCCAATATAGCTTGCCAACTATCTATACTTTTATTACGCAGATGAGAACCTATAAGAGTAATAGCTAACGGAAGTCCTTGAGCATAGGCTATTGCACGTTGTGCAAGGCTTAAATAATCATCTGAAGGTTCTTTTCTTCCAAAGGCATTCAAACATAGAAGCTCAAGAGCCATGTCATCTTCTAACTTTTCGACCTCGTATATCAACTCGACCCCATAAGATTCTAGCAATCCTCTATCTTTTGTGGTTATGATCACTCTGCTACCCTCACCGAACCAATCGACTTCAACCAAGTTGTTTAACTGCTCCAATTCATTCACATCATCAAGAATTAAGAGAATCTTCTTTCGTCTCAAAAGTTTCTCTATAAGGCTGATTCCATGATGAACATCGTCAATTTTCAACTCTGTACCACGTAGAACTTTTGATAGAAGAGTGTTTTGTAGTTTGATTATGCCTTCATGTGATGTTAATGTTTCTCTCACATCTGCTAGGAAACAACTACCTTCAAACTGTTGAGCAAAAATTGTACATAATATGTAAACAAATAATTCACTCGACACAATTTCACCCTCATTCAGTTTTCCGAAGAGGGTTTTATTAATTCGAGTTCGACCCATTCTAGGCTACACGCCTATTAATTACAATCTTTCTTTTGGGAAAGAAATACCCTTTGATTCCAATTCGAAAAAAAAATGTAACTTGAGGAATTTGATGTTTGTTTGATTTTGTGACTGCACATAGGTTGAACCCTAGATTGCCTACGTACCCTCTTGAGGGATCAAGTCACTCGTAGTTCATGAATTTGGTATTTATTTGGATTTGATGCCTTGTGCAGTTTTAGCTCATGCGGGCGAGGAGCATAGTGCCTTGTGCAGTTTCAGCTCATGCGGGCGAGGAGCATTTTGAAAATTTGATATGGCTTCATGCCATTTGAGACTTTTCTTCAGCTTTGTGCCATTTGAGACTTTGATACGGCTTCGTGCCCTTTGAAAACTGTTCTTCAGCTTCGTGCTATTTTGGTATTTGATAGCAGGAGTGAATTTAGTTTATATAAACCAGGGATTCGTTTCGATTTCACGGTTGCGTCAAAAATTTGATATTAGACTGCCTACGTATCCTTAACGGAATCAAACCGGCGTAGTTCGTTAATACTTGATTTGGGTTTGCATTCTTATGTTCAAACTTGGAAAAAATGAGAAGTCAATCGGGTATTCAGACTTGTTTGAAACCCATACATGACCTTTGGTAATATTCAATAGATCTTTGTGAAATGGGACTTTATTTTCGTTTGACTTTTCCTCATGGTTTTGTAGCAACTCCATCCTATTTGAAATAGGACTTTTTGAAACTTTAAGAGAATGAAGGGCCGGACCCCCCCCCCTCCTTTTTTAACTTTTCTTTTGAAATTTCAAACCCATTTGTCATGGGATTTTGACCCATTTAATCCAAGACCCAAGTTTTCATTTAGCCTGACAGCAGGCTTTGCTTTCTTTTTATTTATTTATTTTATGTGTTTTTAAGGCTTCAAGTTCTAGGACTTCCAATTTCAACCACTCTTTTTTTTCTTCACGTGAGCACTCCCATGTGAGGTACAATTTTCACTTTTTGTTTTTGTGGCTGAGACTTGAAGGCGAAGTGGGTCTTCAATATTTACTTTCTTTGAGCAGACTCCCACGTGAGGGGTTTAGTTAATTCACCCCCTCTGCTTGCAAGATGGTTTCAAAGGAATCCTCTTTTTCCTTGGCTCTTGACGCACAGTGTTCTTCTACCAGAAGCTAAAGGCAGCTCCACAATTTTTGAGCTCCCGTTGATTTCGCCATATTTTTTTGAAATTCCTTTTGGATTTGTCAGCCGTTGATTTCCAAACGAAGATGGGTAAGCTCGGTAGAATTCAAACTCTTTTGAATTGTTCTGATTTATCTTCTTTCCTTAAACTGTAGAGACCTTTTTTATGTAGGTCTCGGGCTCTCTCTTCTTTCTGCTGTACCATCTTGTTTATGCTTCTCTTGTGTACCGAAAATTCAAAGCGAAAAGGAGAAAATAACCAACAGGTCATTCTATTTTCGTTTTCTATTTTCTGTACTTGATTTGGGGTGGGTTGAAGCTGCTCTGAACTGTGAAAAAATTTTTTGTGTAGGCGTCGCAGACTTTGTTTGTTGGATATACTATTTGCAGTACCGAGTTCGTTGAAAACAATTGTTGATTCATGGCTCCAAAGGTGGGAATTACCCCCCCTGAAATTTGTAGTAACGCACCCATTTCTTCTTTTTTTTTTTTGTTTCTATTTGTATGTTGCCTTCGATGCTTTTCCATTTGAATGTCATGTGAGTGGTTTTAAAATAGCCATGCTCATGGTAGTCTGCTTGTTTTTCTTTCTCATCAACATTAGTCATCCATAACTTTTTGTCCTCAGTACCCATGAGTAAATATAGTTTGATATTTGAAGTATTTTACACGGCATGTTTCTTCCAACATGGCTGCTCCTTTTTTCAAACATGACAGCTACCTTTGACATCTTAGTCAAGTATAGCTAATGTCAGTACCCGTGAGAAAATATAGGTTGGTGTTTGGATTGTTTTACACGGCATGCTTCCCTAAATATAGCTGCACCATTTTTCCAAACACAACAGCTATTTGTCCCATGCTTTAACTTTTGTTTTGGTGAAGTCCCATGCTTTAACTTTGGTCCACCTTGGAAACACTTGAACAAACATCATCAACTTTGCTGGAGCTTTATAAATATAAAGGGAAATATCCTCTTTTCTGACGTTTCCTTTTCCTTGGACTCTTATCCCCAATGGTTTTCATAGAGTTTTTAGCCAAAGCCATCCTCCATGTTTTGTACCCGTGGGTAGCAAAAACAAAAACACCAAATAGAATAATTTCTTCTCTCTTTCTTGAGTTGCATCTTTGTATATATTGACTCCTTGCTGTCCTTTCTTCATAGAGACCAAATATGAGTCGGTCAAGGGGAGCAAAAGTTGTATTTTGCTTCTTTTCCCTTGTTTATTTGTCCACAAATGCATCTGTTTTGGACTGTAAAGAATGAGTTTCCTCTGGCTTTATGCAACACGGCATTTGCCAAACCCATCTATTTCAAGTCGCATAATGTACAGACGACAGGTATAGGTTACTTTAGACTTTGATTGGAACTTCACGGGGTGGTCTAGGCCACCCTGAAGAAATTCATGGGATTCTTGGAGATTATCTCTTCTGCTTGTTAGTGGGGAACTGGTAGATTTGTTCAGAGTCTCCACCTCTATCTGTTTGGTGCATGAAAATACCAGACAAAGAAACAAAAGCAAAAAGGCTAAAAGAAAGATTAGGAAAAACAAATCATTTGCCGTGGACCTCTGCATATTCTTCCCCTTTCTTTTATTTTTGCCTTCTATTTGTTTCTCTATGGTGGTCTATGCCGCAATGCTTTTTGCGTTGCTCTGCTTTTGTTCTTCCTGCAACGAAACAAGAGACAAAGAAAATAATTTAAATAGAACTTGTTTCATACCTGGTGATGAATATTCTTCTTTGGTTCTTGACTTGAAAGCACAAAGGTTGAACTGCTTGCTCTCTTTCCTGGCAGCACCTTGTTGCTTTTGGTATTTTCTCTAAAAGTTGCTCTTATTTTCGGCAGAGTTTCCCCTCTTTTTTTTGTGTCCTTTTTTTTTGTTGCAGCTGATGCCCATTTATAGGCATCATAGGAGGGTTCTAGAGCTTGTTACGTGGGGAGAAGATGGAGGGCATGACTTCCTGCCACTCTCTCTTAACCCCTCTTAACTGACCCCACGTTTTTTTTGTTGCAGGAAAGGAGGAACCTGTTTATTACTTCCCCCTTTTGTAGGAAATTTTTCCTTATTATTTTTTTATTTATTTATTTATGGATATTTGGTTTGTATGTAAAGCCCATTCTTATCTTTTGGGCTGGTTTACATCCTTGTTTTGCCTTATAGCCTGACCCAATTTGTATGGACTCTATTTTTTTTATGTTGTATATTTTTGTTGTTCAACAGATTGCCCCCTCAAGCCTTATGTGTGAAATTTGTTTTGAGCGTATAAGGCTTGATATGACCATGTCGAATACTGAGCTTCTGACCAACCTTAAATTTCAGGGAATGAATGTAGATGGCCAAATTTGTACCCAGCGAGCTGTTGACAAGGCTGGGAAAGAGTTTGCCACGGGTCTAGGATACAGGCGTTCTTCTCCGTTGGCTTCACTTAACTACAACTTTTCTTTCAGTGATCCTCCCACTTGGTTTCTTCCTTCCAAAGTGAGCTCTGGTCATCTTGATTTTATTCCGGAAGATGGTGCTATCAAGGTTGGCCGGCATCAAGGCGATTTATTTCAGGCTTATACTCTGATGAAAGTGAACAATGAGGCTGATGGAGACACCAAGTTTAAAGTTGATACTAATTTTTTTCCGCTCTTACACAAAATGATCCGAGAGAAGACAGATTGGGGTTTGAGTGTCAAGGTCCGGTTGTGCTACTTTTCAGGTTGGTGTGCTGGAGTGGACAGAGACTACTTTACGAACTTATGAGAATGTGCTGCGTCAAGCAGATATTTATGGTGCTGTGGCAGTGTCCCGTTATCCTTACAAATACTCATCTAATGTATGGAAAGCTTTTTGTGAGCTATGGGGGCCTTTAACTAACACCTTCCACCAGGGAAATGGGGAAATGAGTATTTCATTATATGACTTGAAGGTGATAGGTGGTTTACCAATTCTCGGTGCTCCTTATGAAGAGTTTATTCCTCCAAATGATGACCTGTGCAAGAAAGAAGCTTACCCGTCTACTCTTCCTGAACTTTTGAGAATTCATTCCCATTTGTGCAAATTTTATGGGCAGAAACATATATTCTGGAATCAATGGTTGGACCATTTTTATCGAGGAAAAATAGTTTATGCGGGCTATGGTGAAAAAAATCAGCGGATGTCCCCGAATGAGCAAAAGATCTTTAAAGCCCGAGGAATTTTGCTGGAAGTCACAAAAGAAGGGGCCTTGGCTGCATTTTTGGTATTCTGGCTTTGTAGATTTGTTTTGCCATTAAAGGGCGGTAAAGTGAGACCCGAGACTTTTCCTATGGCTTGTTTAATAGCGCAGGGCTCTAAAGTCTCTCTTGCGCCAACTGTTCTTGGCTATATTTATCGTGGCCTTGGGGATATCGTTTCTTGTCCGAGGGGACCTGGATTCACATATATTTCCATGCCAGTTCACTATATTGTCGGTTGGTTAGGGGAGCATTTTCCATACTTATACCGTTCTCGTCCTGACAGCGATTTTCCTAAGGGTTATCCTCAATTAGCGAGATATGCGGGTGTTGAACCCAGGGAGGTTAATATATCTCAAGCCAGGTTTATTTTTCGGAGTGACAAATCTGTTATTTATCGTCCAACCGTTTTTGTGGAAGAGAAAGGTTGTTCTTTGATGGATAATGAAGACCTATCTGATGATTATTTTGAATTTTTGGTCTGTGTTCGCACAGCAAAGCTTCCTGTCAGAATTGGTGAACACCTTTGGCTAGAACCATATTTTCCTAACAGATTTGCTCGTCAATTTGGCTTTGATCAAGGAGTTCCAACGAACAATTTAGCATTTGGTGTTTCTAGTAGACAAAATTGCAGTGTTGAGGCTATGTTCGAAGCGCAGACGGTGCTTCTTAAAAGGAACACCGGATCTCTTTTTTATGTTCCATGTTCAACACATCAAGGGATCTGTACCTATTGGTATTGCAAGTGGTGGAGGACTTCTTGTGTAACATATCTTGGGATTTCTTTGGCTGATATTTATGCTATCTTCAATAAACGTCCCCTCAATAAAAAGACAGTTTTTAGTGTGTCTGTTCTAAGAGACATAACTCCAGGTCTGAGAAAAGAGATTTTGCTTTTTGATGCGGGAATTGAGAAGTCTCCTAGCTTGCATCCAGTTGGTCAGAGTTCAGGTTTTTCTAAGAACAGGAATGCAACGGCTGACGAGAAATGTAAGGCTATCCTGGATTTTTCTTCATCAGGGTCCTCTTTAGGGAGTAATCATGATGTGAATTTTAAGCGTGCTCGTTATGAGAATCCTGATGGTCCTGGTGGTGTGGATATTGAAACTGTAACTGCTGCAGATAATTTTACTCCAGAAATTATCCCTGGAAACTTAAGTACACCATCTGTGAAGGTAACGAACCAGCCTTGTAGGGGAAAGTCAGCTGCCTATGTGTCAAATGAAGTTGCACCATCATCCTTGCAAGAAGTGACGGCATCCATCCATGCTTTGTTCGGCTCGGAGGTGAGCAATTTTAGGCAAGGATATATTATTGGTGAAGTAGAGAATATTTTTGTCAAGCTTTCCTCTTGCAACTCACCTACAGAAATTCTTGGCTGCCATGAGGAAGTGAATTTGGTGCTTGATGTTTTGGTTCCCATCATTAACATTTTGGAATCTGGTCGAACAGAGCTTGAGTGGTTTGTCAAAACCGTTCGCCGTATTTTTGCATGTGCTTCACAAATTTCTGATAATGCCAAGATTATTGATCAAGGTAATCATATTCGCGATTTGCTTCGTCGTCATGATGAGTGTTTGTCAACTAAAAAGGCCTTCGAGTCCGAGTTAAACAAATCCATTCAGGAACTTAAGAAAATTGAAGCTGAGGAACTGCCTGTTAAAGAAGCAGAGGAGATCGCTCGTGTTCTTCGCCAGCAATATGATTCTGGAAAACATGCTGTCAAACGTCGAGTGAGTGATCTTAAAGCTTCTATTGAGCGACAAAAGAAATTGGATGTGGAGCTTCGTCAGTTTCGAGCTGATACGAATGAAGGGCTTCTCTCGGATGTTGAGCGTGTTGAAGCTTTGAACAAATCTGCAGAAGAAGGAATTTTGAATTCAATCGCTTCCCTTCTCCACTTTTGCAGCAAACCGGAGTAGGCTTTAAGTTGTTTTTCCTTCCGTTTTGCATTTCTGCAATTTGGGATATTTAAGTTTAGCTTTTCCTTTCTCTCTTTTTTTAGCAGACTTTCGGACCAATTTTGACTGATAATAATGGGTTTATTGCGCCCAGTATGTTTGAGATTTGTCACATGCTTTGATTGCTCATCCTCCGTGTTCAACTTCTGGATGTTTATCACATTTATATATAGAAGAGGAAACCATATTAAGCTCTCCATATATTTCTGATGAGATAAAGCATTCTTTGTATCTTTTGGTTCGAACTTTCTTTTTGAGTTTTAGGCTATTTTTCTCTTCTTATTAGCAGAGAAACAATCTTGGAAGTTTGGCATGAAGGATAGTTAATCCTCCTAATTTTTTTGAATCGGTGGAACTGGGAATTGGTGAAAAATCCCACCGTTTGCTTTGCTTTGGGGAGTGGGAAAGCAAAGCTTTTTTTTTCTTATTCCAAAAGCTGAAACATAATGATAAAGGAACCATAAACATATTTTTTTTATGCCTTTGCCATGTACCTTTTTCTGCTAATTTTTGCATCTTTGCATAACCACGCATGCATGATAATTATTGCCTTCAATGCATTGGACTCATCCCCTCTTTTATCACTCTACGTAAGTGAAAATCACTTTATGCTTTGTCCTTAAACTTTTGCTTGAGAAAAGTTCAAATGAATTCTTAGCATATGACTATTTGAACAAATGCTTTTGCCATTCTCAATTTAAAATCGTTTTTAGTGGCTTTTGGCCTTGATAATTATTGAAAAATGCTAGCACGTGGCAGTTCAAATAATTGCTAATTCCATGGAAAAAAATATAATTTTTGATGAATTATGGCTGCATCTAATTTTGGGAATCAGATTGCCTACGTACCCTGTGAAGGGATCAAGCCAAACGTAGTTCATCCCTTGTTTTCGGGATTTGATTTTGATTTTGATTTTTTTTATGACTGCACCCATTTTTAATGATAGGCTGCCTACGTACCCCTTTTTGAGGGATCAAGTCATACGTAGTTCAGAGGAAAGGATTTTTTTCTTGTTCGCTTCCTCTGCACTTGCTTCCATCTCGGAGTTCGTTAGGCACTGTTTATGCGTAGAACTTCTTCATGAGCTTTCCGTTGACACATGGGTATATGCATTTCCCATTGGCGTTAGAGAGTTCGTAGGCACCTTTTGTGAAGACTTTTGTAACAACATACGGTCCTTCCCATTTGGCTTCAAATTTTCCTTGCATCTTTCTGGTGACGACGACGGGTCTTCGGACGGTTAAGACTAAATCTCCAACAGAGAATGATCTAAACTTAACCTTTTTGTTGAATGCACCTGCCACTTGAGCTTGATAGATTTCAAGTCTTTGTTGTACTGCAAGTCGTTTTTCATCAAGTGCTTCAAGTTCCGCTAGCCTGATTTTTACATTTTCCTTAGGATTTGTCAGTTGTGTGGCTACTCTTAAGGAAGGTAGTTGAATTTCCAAGGGTAGCACAGCTTCTGATCCATACACCAAACTATATGGAGTACATTGGGTGGATGTACGGACGGTGGTCCTATAGGCCCATAATGCTTCGGGAAGGCGTTCGTGCCAATCTCTTTTGTTCTTTGCCACCATCTTTTTTAGGATGTTGCACAACACTTTGTTGAAAGCCTCTGCTTGACCATTGGCGGTTGGGTTGTAACTTGCGGAGAAGGCTTGTTGAATGTTGTACTTTTTGCAAAGATTATCCATGGCCCTACACTTGAAGTAGAGGGCGTTGTCTGAGATTATTTTGGACGGGACTCCGTAGCGATAGATTATGTTTTTCTTTATGAAATTTGCAACATCTTCCGCTTTCACTTCTTTCAACGGTATTGCCTCAGCCCACTTTGAGAAATAATCCGTGCCTGCTAGGATGTACTGATGTTGGAGAGACGATTTTGGGCTTATCATGCCTATCACATCTAAGCCCCATGCATTGAATGGCCAAGACAAGATGGTCGGATGGAGGGGTAATGGATTTTGGTGTTTGAAGTCTCCATGTATTTGACATGCCTGACATGACTTCACATGTTTCATCGCATCTTGAACCATTGTAGGCCAGTAATACCCAAGTCTTTTCAATTGAGCTGCAAGCTTAGGTCCAGATTGATGGGCTCCGCAAATACCGGTATGAGTTTCAGAGAGAGCATAGGTCGCTTCTTCTTTTGATAAACACCTTAGCAATATTCCGTCAAATGATCTTTTGTATAATGTGTCATTCATATACACAAATCGGTTGGCCCTTCTTCGTACATCAACTCTTCCTCTGGGATCAGTTGGTAGTTTTCCATTTTGAAGATAGTCAATCAAAGATTGCCGCCAATCTGAACATTCATCTACTTCCAGGACTGTAACCGCATTGACTTCATGGTTTTCTTCAATCCGCTCTAGTGTTGAAGGAAGTAAATGTCGTTCTCCCACTGTAATTTTAACTTCTCGTTCCTCAGGAAGAGTTAAAGATGCCGCTAGTTTTGCCAATGCATCGGCTTTGTTATTTTCAGACCTTGGAATGTGAGCAATGTTGATTTCTTGGAATTGTGACACCAAGTGTTTTGCTCTTTTATGATACAAGGTTAGATTTTCATTTTTCACAGCATATTGACCATTCATTTGCTTGATGATTAGTTGTGAATCACCATAAGCTTGAAGGCAATCAACATGTAGTTCGAGTGCAATTTCAAGTCCAATGATAAGTGCCTCGTATTCTGCCACATTGTTTGAACATAACTCTATGAGCGAAAATGAATACGGGATTAGGCCTCCACATGGTGTAATGAAAACAATACCTGCCCCCGCGCCTTTTTTCCTTGCCGCTCCGTCAAAGTAAAGTTGCCATTGAGAAACATATGTCGAGAATACTTCTTCATCCGGCAAATCGCTTGGTAACTCCATGTTGTCGGGAACAGGATGAGCTGCTAAGAAATCAGCTAGTGCTTGTCCCTTTATAGCTTTTTGAGAGACATACTTGATTTCAAATTCCGATAGTAGCAAAGACCATTTTGCAAGACGACCGGATGGCACTGGTTTTGACATCAAGTATCTAAGCGGGTCCGCTTTAGATATCAAAGTAATGCTGTGTGACAATAAATAATGTCGTAGTTTTTGTACAGCGAAAACTAAAGCCAAGCAAACCTTCTCAATAGGGGTGTAATTTTGCTCTGCCCCTACAAGCGTTCGACTTAAATAGTAGAGCGCATTTTCTTTTCCTTCTTCATTGTTTTGAGCAAGCATTGCCCCCAGTGAGCGTTCAAGTGCTGCGATATACAAAATTAAAGGTTTCCCTTTGATTGGAGCCATTAATACTGGAGGTTTCAAAAGGTATTCTTTAATGCTACTGAGAGCGTTTTGACACGTGTCATCCCACACGAAAGGCACATCCTTTTTCATCAGCCTTGTGAATGGTTGACATCTCCCAGATAAGTTTGAGATGAATCTCCTGATGTACGCCAATCTTCCTTGTAGTCCTCGTAGCTCTCGCAGGTTTCGAGGAGGAGGCATTTCCATGATTGCCTTGATTTTTGAAGGGTCGACTTCAATTCCCCGGTACCTTACCACAAAGCCAAGAAATTTTCCAGATGCCACTCCAAATGCGCATTTCAAAGGATTCATCTTTAATTGATGTTTTCGGAGTCTGTCAAAGACTTTCTTCAAGTCGTTCAAATGACGTTCCCTTTTTCTTGTTTTAACGACAAGATCGTCCACATAACATTCGATGGTGCTATGCAACATGTCACTGAAAATAATTGTCATGGCTCTTTGGTATGTGGCCCCTGCATTTTTTAGTCCAAACGGCATTACAGTGTAGCAGTAGATTCCTTTCGGAGTGCGGAATGCTGTAAGTTCTTCATCTTCAGGTGCCATTTTAATTTGATTGTATCCTGAAAATCCATCCATGAAAGATAGAGCCTCAAAACCAGTTGTGGCGTCTACCAATAATTCAGTTATTGGAAGTGGGAACTCATCTTTTGGACATGCATCATTAAGGTCTCTGAAATCTATGCAGACACGAATTTGTCCATTTTTCTTCTTTACCGGTACAATACTGGCGAGCCACGTAGGATACCGTACTTCCCTGATAAACCCAACATTTATCAGTTTGTCAATTTCAGCCTTAATTTGTACTTCAAGCTCAGGTCGAAAACGTCGAGGTGCCTGTTTAACATAACGCCTTTCTTTTGATACAGCCAGCTTATGAACTGCCACCTTAGTGTCTAAACCAGGCATATCTTGATAGCCCCATGCAAACACATCTCGATAATCTTGGAGAAGACTTTTGTAATCTTCTAATTCTTCCAGTGTTAGTAGGGCACTTACAAATACAGGCTTTGGCTCGTCATCTGTTCCGAGATTGATTTCTCGGAGTTCATCCACAGTGGCTTGCCCCCCGTCTTCTATTTGAGGTGGTGCCGGTTGAACGTTGTTAATAAACTCGGTTGAGTTATCACCATTCTCATCCTTTTCATCTTCAATGGTGACACAGTTTACTTGAGCAACATTGTGAACCTCCTCTTCTGTGCTTGATTCCTCATCCATTTCATAAGCTTCACTTAGAAGTGGCGGTGCATTGTTGTGAGTTCTGAGGCTTGCGCAAACACGATTTTGCCCATTTTTCTTTTTGACAGAAAAGCAGGTGGGAAATTGCCTAACAAGCTTAATTGGCTCGTTATCAGACTCCTTGCTTCTTTCTTTGCTACCGATCATGCTAACTTGAACAATATCTTGTTCCTCTTCTGCATCATTATTTTTATCTTGGTTTATCTTCACCTTTTGGCTTTTGACTCTCCACTTTTTGCTTTTATGAGATTTCTTAGGCTGAGAGTTGGCGATTTTACCAAGTCGTTGGAAGACTGAGACTCGAGGTGGCTTGTTATTGGACTCTTCTTCAGTTAACATTGCTTTCTCGAGATTAGTAAAGCCTTCAAACTCATGATTCTTGGTTTCCGAGACAAATGCTTTGAGCATTCCATTTCCTTGGTGCACTGTGACATTGATAGCGCTCTTAGCTTTATGCCTTTTCACTTTTATCTTTAATGGAATTTTTGACGAGGACTCATTTCTTTTGAACGAAACAATGCGACCATGTCGACCATCATTCCTTTGTAAATTTGTTGAGACTATCAAATCGCTTCCAGGAATTGATTGGTTAATTCTGCGTAAAGGCTTCGTGTAGCTGGTCACGAGTGCTTCAAATGCATTTTGGATTTGCTCTATTGCTTTCTTTTCAGGTTCTCCTTGATCTTTTAATGAACGGTTGAGAACCACTTTTCGGGACTTTGGAGTTTTAAAACTCGCAATTTTGACCAGCCTTGACGGCTTTACCTTTTCCACATCTGGTAATTGAGATTCCTTCTGCACTACTTCATCTTTTGTTGGTTGTGAAAAAGTGACCTTTGTCTGTTTGTAGAATTTTGCATCTGCATAATTCACTTCTTCACCCTTAAATGGGTCGGTGTCCGCTAGAACTGTCTTGACTTCGCCATTTATCAAAAACTTGAAGCATTGATGGAGTGTAGAAGGAACAACACCATATGTATGAAGCCACGGACGCCCTAATAAAACATTGTAAGATGTGTTAGCATCGATTACATGGAAAAGGGCGTCGGAGTATAACTCTCCTATCTCCATTTGTAAGGCTATTGTTCCCATTGCTTTTTGTCCCACTTGATTGAAGCCTTGAATAGTTAACATTGATGGTGTTAGTTGACGAACATTAATCCCCAAAGCTCGAAGTGTTCGAAGAGGAAGCAGATTCACTGCTGATCCACAATCAAGCAAGATTCGATTTATCGATGTATCTCCCACTAATCCACTGACGTACAAAGGTCGATTATGATACTCGTCTCCAAGTATAAGGTCATTTTCATCAAATGTGATACTTGTAAGGCAGCAAGCGCAATACTTTGGTGACGTCGTATCTACTTCTGCAAATTTGAAGTTTGTTTCAAATACTTCAGGATTTGTCAAAGCCGTAATGAGTGCTTCTCTAAGCTCTTTTGACATTTTTAGAGCATCGTACACACTAAGAAGAGATGGAATGCGTTTAAGATGGTCGACGATGTCATATTTTCCATCTTGGGATTGTAATACATTTTTTGCATGTCTCTTAGAGGTACTTGCTTTTGTGTTTGAGACCGAAATTTCTACCGCAGGCTCTACAGTAGTAATGACTGGAACTTGTCTTGCACTTGATTGATCAGAATGTTTGACTGAATCAACTACTTCTTTTCCTTCTTTCTTGTCCGCAGACGGGATCCTTTGGCCAGAGCGCAGAGTTATTTCATCTACCTCATCATCGTTGTGGATTTCACATGAGGTTGTGCGACAATTTCCAATTTCTTCCTCGCCTCCCTTACTCTTAAAAAGTTTTGAAGGGAAGTAGTCTCCAAGGGTTATTGGTGCTCTGAAAGGCTGCTTATACTCATCATCTTGAAAGACTTTAGGCTTTCTTTGAGTATTCTTCTTCTTTTTCTTTCCATCCTTTGTAGGTGGTTCATTCCATAATTTTCCTTTTGATCGCTTTGTGGAAGAAAGACGTTTAGCAATCTTTTTCACCTTCTTTTCATTGACGGTTTGCCATTCGTCTTCGGATTCAAGTGATGACGAATCCTCCCAAACATCAAAACTTGGTGCTGTCATGAGCTCATATAGAGTTGGAATTTTTGGATTTCCAGAACGAGGCATACCAGGATAAGCATGGACAACTGTGGTTTCATTATCGACATGGAATCCTACAGGGATTGCCCCTTCTGGTAATGGAGCGGAAGGTGTTGACTTTCCTTCGATCATATTGGACGTTGCCGTCTGATGTTTCGAGGATGAATCCACCTCGATCTCATGCTTGTTGATTTTTTCCTGAATTATATCCTTAAGGATATAACAGTCCTCTATCGTATGGCTGATGAGTCGATGATATCGACAATACTTTGGATCATCGGTCTTGTTTACTTCAGCGGGACGCTTCGGTTCAGGAAGCATGATCATCTTTGCTGCAAGAAGTTCATCGAAGATAGTTCCAACATCTTCATCATCAAAACTATATTTAACTTCTTTTCTTTCTTTAAGCGAAAGCCTCCTCGTCCCCTTGGTTTCTTCTTTTCTTTTTACATTGTCACTTTTCTTGTCTACTTTGACAAATGTCGCCATAGAATCTCCTTTCTTCGACATTCTTTTGTTATCCCCCTTCTTGGTGTCAGACTTCTTTTCTAAGTCTTGGATCATCTTTCCAATCACATTTTTCCGAGACATCTGCTTCTCCACATTGCTTGCTTTGGATACCAACTCGTCGAAAGTTCGAGGCTCCGCAATTCCTACAAATGTTGCAATCTCAGGGATGAGGTTATTGTAACATATTTGCACTGCCGAAAATTCGGAAATCTTTTCCATGCATTGTAGGTTAAGGCTCCTCCATCTTGTGATGAATTCGCTCGCACTTTCTCCAAGCCTTTGTGTTGTTTGAGCTAAATCCATTAACGTGACTTTCTTCTTTGAACTGACGAATTGAGCTAGAAAAGCTCTTTGCATATCATCCCATGTTATAATAGATCCGGGCTCTAACTGAGTGTACCATGTGAAAGCAGACCCTCTTAGTGACTGAACAAATTGCCGAACCAATAAGGGATCCGACTGCGATGTCTCCCCACAAGCTGAGTAAAAATGAGCTAAATGTTCTTGAGGAGAACCACTTAAACCATCAAATTTATCAAAGCTCGGTTTTTGATACCCTTGGGGAAATGGCACTGTGTCATAGTGAGCTGGATAAGGCTTCCGGTATCCAAGAATTGGTGTTGTTAAAGACATTTGAAATTCACGAATCTTTTCAGCGAAAATTGCATTGATATCTTGATGCGTAATTTGGCTACCGGAACTTTCTCCTTCTGTTTCTTTCTTTGCTCTTTCTCCAGCATTATTTATGCTAGCTTGAGCGGCTAACTGAGCTGCTAAAGTTGCAATTTCAGCTTCCTTATCAGCTACCAAAGTTGCCATTTGTGCTTCTTTTTCCGCTAGTTTTCGTTGCATTTCTAGCAGTTGTTCTTCTATATTTGATGCACCAGTCATCAGAACTTGCATGTTCTCAGATTCGACGTCTTCATTTATCTCCAACCTTTGGAATTGAGTCATTACTCTAGGAATCTCTTCTTGGAAAAAATATTTGTTTCCTCCAAGAATATCTCCAAGGGAAGATGAACTCTCGGGAGAATGGTTTGCCAATACTCGGGCCCTTGCACGTGTGATAGGCCCCTCGAATTGAATGTTGTTACCTTCCTCGACAACTTCATAGGCCTTGGCCTTTTGTTGAACATTTCCAGACACTACTGGCAAGATTTCTTCATTTTCCTCGACGGAGGTCATCATGACCAACTCCGTTGTAGGTAAAGTGATTGGGATTGTTCCAATCATGATTTGAGTAATGACGGGAACTTTGGTAAGTGGTGATGATGTCACTTTGACAATCTTACGTCGAGGCATCTTGGTGTTTTTAGATGAAATAGCCCCAAGAAGCTCCCTTGAGATGATTTCAATATCTTCACGTACACGTTCCTTAGCGATCTTCTTCCTAAGAGCTCGTGCTGCTCTCTTCCTTGCGTTCCTTAGGGCGTTCTTGGACGAGCTTTTCTTCAGTCCAACTTTGATGACTTTCATAGCCACCTTGCTTGTTTTTGTTGCTACCTTGGTCTTCACCATGTTGCAATTAGTTGGTGCTTGATCAATGGTGAATGAGATTCGGTGACTAGCATGCTTTCCATGTCCAAGCTTGGATTCAGCAGCAGGGAGTTCGTGGAAGTAAACAGTAACTTGTGGTGCCATGCTTCCTTTTTCTGTAAAAAAAAAAGAGAACACATAGCACATTAATTATCTTTAAAATTAGAGATGAAAGGGAAAATGGGTCCCACTGGGCGTGCCAAAAATTATGTTGAGCAAAAATTGTACATAATATGTAAACAAATAATTCACTCGACACAATTTCACCCTCATTCAGTTTTCCGAAGAGGGTTTTATTAATTCGAGTTCGACCCATTCTAGGCTACACGCCTATTAATTACAATCTTTCTTTTGGGAAAGAAATACCCTTTGATTCCAATTCGAAAAAAAAATGTAACTTGAGGAATTTGATGTTTGTTTGATTTTGTGACTGCACATAGGTTGAACCCTAGATTGCCTACGTACCCTCTTGAGGGATCAAGTCACTCGTAGTTCATGAATTTGGTATTTATTTGGATTTGATGCCTTGTGCAGTTTTAGCTCATGCGGGCGAGGAGCATAGTGCCTTGTGCAGTTTCAGCTCATGCGGGCGAGGAGCATTTTGAAAATTTGATATGGCTTCATGCCATTTGAGACTTTTCTTCAGCTTTGTGCCATTTGAGACTTTGATACGGCTTCGTGCCCTTTGAAAACTGTTCTTCAGCTTCGTGCTATTTTGGTATTTGATAGCAGGAGTGAATTTAGTTTATATAAACCAGGGATTCGTTTCGATTTCACGGTTGCGTCAAAAATTTGATATTAGACTGCCTACGTATCCTTAACGGAATCAAACCGGCGTAGTTCGTTAATACTTGATTTGGGTTTGCATTCTTATGTTCAAACTTGGAAAAAATGAGAAGTCAATCGGGTATTCAGACTTGTTTGAAACCCATACATGACCTTTGGTAATATTCAATAGATCTTTGTGAAATGGGACTTTATTTTCGTTTGACTTTTCCTCATGGTTTTGTAGCAACTCCATCCTATTTGAAATAGGACTTTTTGAAACTTTAAGAGAATGAAGGGCCGGACCCCCCCCCCTCCTTTTTTAACTTTTCTTTTGAAATTTCAAACCCATTTGTCATGGGATTTTGACCCATTTAATCCAAGACCCAAGTTTTCATTTAGCCTGACAGCAGGCTTTGCTTTCTTTTTATTTATTTATTTTATGTGTTTTTAAGGCTTCAAGTTCTAGGACTTCCAATTTCAACCACTCTTTTTTTTCTTCACGTGAGCACTCCCATGTGAGGTACAATTTTCACTTTTTGTTTTTGTGGCTGAGACTTGAAGGCGAAGTGGGTCTTCAATATTTACTTTCTTTGAGCAGACTCCCACGTGAGGGGTTTAGTTAATTCACCCCCTCTGCTTGCAAGATGGTTTCAAAGGAATCCTCTTTTTCCTTGGCTCTTGACGCACAGTGTTCTTCTACCAGAAGCTAAAGGCAGCTCCACAATTTTTGAGCTCCCGTTGATTTCGCCATATTTTTTTGAAATTCCTTTTGGATTTGTCAGCCGTTGATTTCCAAACGAAGATGGGTAAGCTCGGTAGAATTCAAACTCTTTTGAATTGTTCTGATTTATCTTCTTTCCTTAAACTGTAGAGACCTTTTTTATGTAGGTCTCGGGCTCTCTCTTCTTTCTGCTGTACCATCTTGTTTATGCTTCTCTTGTGTACCGAAAATTCAAAGCGAAAAGGAGAAAATAACCAACAGGTCATTCTATTTTCGTTTTCTATTTTCTGTACTTGATTTGGGGTGGGTTGAAGCTGCTCTGAACTGTGAAAAAATTTTTTGTGTAGGCGTCGCAGACTTTGTTTGTTGGATATACTATTTGCAGTACCGAGTTCGTTGAAAACAATTGTTGATTCATGGCTCCAAAGGTGGGAATTACCCCCCCTGAAATTTGTAGTAACGCACCCATTTCTTCTTTTTTTTTTTTGTTTCTATTTGTATGTTGCCTTCGATGCTTTTCCATTTGAATGTCATGTGAGTGGTTTTAAAATAGCCATGCTCATGGTAGTCTGCTTGTTTTTCTTTCTCATCAACATTAGTCATCCATAACTTTTTGTCCTCAGTACCCATGAGTAAATATAGTTTGATATTTGAAGTATTTTACACGGCATGTTTCTTCCAACATGGCTGCTCCTTTTTTCAAACATGACAGCTACCTTTGACATCTTAGTCAAGTATAGCTAATGTCAGTACCCGTGAGAAAATATAGGTTGGTGTTTGGATTGTTTTACACGGCATGCTTCCCTAAATATAGCTGCACCATTTTTCCAAACACAACAGCTATTTGTCCCATGCTTTAACTTTTGTTTTGGTGAAGTCCCATGCTTTAACTTTGGTCCACCTTGGAAACACTTGAACAAACATCATCAACTTTGCTGGAGCTTTATAAATATAAAGGGAAATATCCTCTTTTCTGACGTTTCCTTTTCCTTGGACTCTTATCCCCAATGGTTTTCATAGAGTTTTTAGCCAAAGCCATCCTCCATGTTTTGTACCCGTGGGTAGCAAAAACAAAAACACCAAATAGAATAATTTCTTCTCTCTTTCTTGAGTTGCATCTTTGTATATATTGACTCCTTGCTGTCCTTTCTTCATAGAGACCAAATATGAGTCGGTCAAGGGGAGCAAAAGTTGTATTTTGCTTCTTTTCCCTTGTTTATTTGTCCACAAATGCATCTGTTTTGGACTGTAAAGAATGAGTTTCCTCTGGCTTTATGCAACACGGCATTTGCCAAACCCATCTATTTCAAGTCGCATAATGTACAGACGACAGGTATAGGTTACTTTAGACTTTGATTGGAACTTCACGGGGTGGTCTAGGCCACCCTGAAGAAATTCATGGGATTCTTGGAGATTATCTCTTCTGCTTGTTAGTGGGGAACTGGTAGATTTGTTCAGAGTCTCCACCTCTATCTGTTTGGTGCATGAAAATACCAGACAAAGAAACAAAAGCAAAAAGGCTAAAAGAAAGATTAGGAAAAACAAATCATTTGCCGTGGACCTCTGCATATTCTTCCCCTTTCTTTTATTTTTGCCTTCTATTTGTTTCTCTATGGTGGTCTATGCCGCAATGCTTTTTGCGTTGCTCTGCTTTTGTTCTTCCTGCAACGAAACAAGAGACAAAGAAAATAATTTAAATAGAACTTGTTTCATACCTGGTGATGAATATTCTTCTTTGGTTCTTGACTTGAAAGCACAAAGGTTGAACTGCTTGCTCTCTTTCCTGGCAGCACCTTGTTGCTTTTGGTATTTTCTCTAAAAGTTGCTCTTATTTTCGGCAGAGTTTCCCCTCTTTTTTTTGTGTCCTTTTTTTTTGTTGCAGCTGATGCCCATTTATAGGCATCATAGGAGGGTTCTAGAGCTTGTTACGTGGGGAGAAGATGGAGGGCATGACTTCCTGCCACTCTCTCTTAACCCCTCTTAACTGACCCCACGTTTTTTTTGTTGCAGGAAAGGAGGAACCTGTTTATTACTTCCCCCTTTTGTAGGAAATTTTTCCTTATTATTTTTTTATTTATTTATTTATGGATATTTGGTTTGTATGTAAAGCCCATTCTTATCTTTTGGGCTGGTTTACATCCTTGTTTTGCCTTATAGCCTGACCCAATTTGTATGGACTCTATTTTTTTTATGTTGTATATTTTTGTTGTTCAACACAAACTTATGAGCAATTGCATTATAAACAGCTTTTGCAATTGTTGTCTTGCCAATTCCAGATGCCCCCCAAATCCCAACCACACAACGACCATTTTCACCGACATCTAAAATCTCTTCCACCTCTTCTACACAAGATTGTATTCCAACTGGGTATTTGGCCACATTCAAATAAGTGCGTTGTAGTACTTCGACTGAGATTTCCTTAATAATCTTATTGATAAATGTAGCTTCATACCTACCAGTTTAAATAAAAAACTGACACATTTAGTCAATCAATTTTTTTGCTATATTTCTTTGTAAAAGAAAAAAAAGTAATAAAAAAAAGAAGGCTACCAAATCCATCACATTGTTTTATTTTTTCACTCACATTTTAATGAAAATGTTAGATCCCTAAGGGGGCGTTTGTTGCACCGGACTGTCTCGGATTGGATTAGCTTCAGAGACTAAGCTGGACTAATTTAGTGAAGCATTTGGTGTAGTGTCGGATTAACAAGTAGGATAATGAAAATAATACTGTAGTTTATTGTCGAAATTAATTTATTATTAATTTCTTCACATAATCTCTCTTTCTCAGCTTCCCTTCTCGATCTTGAGTTCACCAGCAAGCTGCTCCACTTCCCTCATTAACTTCACAATTTCACCATCTCTCTACTCATCGCCCTCTTAATCTCAAACTTTATCTGACATCATTTGCTCCATCTGGGTCAGAACAAAAACACCACAAACACTCTTCTCCAACTCTAACCCAACATTTTCCTTGCTCTACTCACTCAACTCGCTCACAAGTGGCTTAATCTCCACGACGGAACCGACTCAGCTCGGACTCCAAATCTGCCTTGCCCTGCACCAGCGACTCCACCTGCTGCTGGCGGTCCTTGGTTTCCTTGAGCAGCAGAGAATTCAGCGACTTAAGGTTCTGGAGCTTCTCAGATGGCTCGTCCATGGCTGTGGTGGCGGCATGAAATACGAGATTGAGGATTTTTTGCGGGTGATGGTTGGTGGTGGGAAATATGAGATGGGGGATTTTTTTGTGGTTGATGTTGGTGGTGGGAAATATGAGATTCGAGATTTTAGAGGATGATGACCATGGGGAAGCGAAGCAGCTTGCTAGGGATAGTTTGCAGATCTTAATTAAATCCCATCGAAATCCAAAATTAAGAAGCCCAGAACTCACAGAGGGGCTTGCAGGGAGGAGGAAGAAGCCGGTCTTAGCAAGTCCCATGGTTTGGGGAGGGCCTCACTAAGAACCTTTAAGGAGGCCTCTAGTCCACATGAGTCCTCTTTAGTCCCACTTAACTTAGTCCCATCACCTATCAAACATGGGACTGTAGTCCAGTCCAGTCCAGTCCCATTTAATGAGGTCAAACAAAAGCACCCTAATTGTTTCTCTCCCTCACCGTTTCATCCTCCATTTCTCTTTCCCCCATTTTTTTCTCTATTCCGTTTCGTCTCTCCCTTCTGGCTTCTCCACCGACGGCTACGTTATTTCTTCCCATCTCTCTCTCGGAAACCAGTATCAAATTATTCGAATCTCTCCCTCTCTCAACTACTCTCTCTCTCTCATTCTTCCCCAACCCAAATCTTCTGTCACTTGAAAATCCAAATTGCATAGCCGAAATAATCTCTCCTCACCCAATTTCCCCTTTTACCCTCTTTGTCTATATCTGATTTCCATTTGCTTCCACTGTCAATTTTGTACTCGGAATTAATTTCGAATTAATCAATTTTTGAGTTAGGGTTCATTTTTTATTTGGAAAAAAAAAAAAGATTGGTTGCTAATTCATTTATATATTTGGGTTGATTAATTAATGGAGTCAATTTTGATCGGTGGGAGAAAGATCCATTATTTCCGGTGGCGGAAGAAGTTCAAGAATCCACTGATAGATAGCATTTCTCATGGTTTGTTTCTGTGATTTCTAGGGCTCCAATTCCAAATATGTTCATTAGATTGTGGATTTTTCCAACAAATTTTAAGGGCTTGTTTGATATCCTATTTGAATTTTTTTTATCATTTCTCAAAACATTTCTTGAAAACAATTTTCTTTAAGACTAAAAAACTTGATTGGTTTGCGATTTAAAATTTTTAAATCTATGACTTAAACTAGACAAAGAGATCTATAAAGATGAGGGGGTTACATGAGAGGGAGAAAGAGGAGAGAGGAGAGAGGAGGAAAGAAAGTAAAAGATGATTTGAATGAAAGAGAAAAAAGAGAGAGGATCGGACAAGGTAAAGAGGAAGATGAGTAAGAGAAAGAACCGAGATAATGAAGAGAGAGGGTTGGAGGAAAGACGAAAAGGTAAAAAAAAAAGGAGGAGAGAGAAAGAAGAAAAGAGAGAGATATTATAGATTTGGAGTGAGAGGGATATATAGATTTGGAGTGAGAGGGAGGAGGAAGAGAAAATGAGTCAGTTTAAGTTTAAAAACTCTAAAAACTCAAATTTTATGTTTATAGGGAATAGATTATATTTTTGAGTTAGTCTTGAGTTCAGTTTTTGAAAATAGTCCTACCAAACAAGTTTTTAAGGCCTAAAACTTGAAAATTGTTTTTGAGTTTAAAAAGTTGGATTCAAGTAGAGTACCAAATATGCCCTAAACTTTATGACGTTTTATTGCAATTTTTCATCTTTAATTTGAGGGCCTCATTTTACTTCTCACACATCTTTTTAATTTTCGGATGTCGGATCGGATGAATTGAAGAAGATCAACGAACAGAAATTATCAAGTGGTGTGTGAGAAGTAAAATGGGGTGTGTGGATAGCACACCCCTAATTTGATCGCATCCAACTCATTTGAATCAAATCTTAGCTTTAGGAGAGCAATTTAAGAGAGAGAGAGAGCGGACAGGGGAATCAAAACCTTGGTTCGATGTCTCTTTTAAACTTCTTCCCCTTTACTTGCAGATTCACCCTTTTTTTTTTTACTGTTTCGATATTCTTAGTTCCACTTTTTTGATTTAATTCTTTTGCTTCGAACTAAATTAGTTGAATTGATGAAGCAGATCTCTTGCTTTCTGCAACTCTCCAACAAAGCCAATGACTATGTAGCTTTTAAGGTTGTAAATTTTCACAAGATAAGTTAATTTCTAGATTTGTTTCTATTTGGACTGTTACAAATTTGCAATCTTGATTTTGGTGTAAAGTTAGTTCACGAAGGGTTTGGCGGTGAAAATAGGACATTTGAGGTGTGATGTATAAAAGTTATTTTAGGGATAATAGTGGGTGGAAAATAAGATGTTAAATTCTTTTATTTTTTTTTATTTTTTATTTTTTATGGCGGAAGGAATAATAACGTGTGAGAAAATAGAATAACAGGATGAGTTTATCAGCACTAAAAAAAAATGACAGAGTATTACACAAAGAACCCAGATCCTCTCCTGATTTTAAAAAACCGAGCTTAAGGATCAAACGATTTGAGCCGTTGAAATTTGATCCAACGGCTACAAACAGGAGGCCTTCTAAAAGTTATAATAGTTGTAGCCGTTTGATCAAATTTTAACGGTCCAGATCATTTGATCCTTTGGCTCAGATTTTTTAGATCCGAAGAGGATTTGGGTTCTTACACGAAAAATGAGTGCCAACAACAACAAAAGTCACTGCCTGATTCGCTAGCTTTGGTGAATGACAAGTCTATAATTATATAGGAAGAAGATGGTCATGTAGGTTATAGGAAGAAGATGGTCATGTAGGTTTAACATAAACTAGCGTTCATGTGCGTAGAGCATGCAAAAGACATTTTTTGAATCACATTATTGCGAGTTCATTGTGATGGTAAGTCTATCCCCTCCTCCTTAGTATAGATAATACGAGCGCAAAAGACCATTTTTATAACCAGCACTACTCGCCTCTTAAGATGTTTTGAACGTGTTTAAAAATAGAGAAAATAATATTTAATTAACAACTGATTGAATCATATTATTATTATTAAGTCATTGTGAGGTACTAATTATAAAAATAAAAAAAATAAAAAAACTTTATAAAAAAAATTAATTGTAAAAAAACACTGTTTATATTACGAAAATACTTATGCATTATTTTAGGCTGTTTTTGAACTTTTTTGTTTGGAAGGCATTTTTGTCCCATCATTTTTTGTGAAGCCCGTGACTACAAATGGGCTTCTGGCTTTATATAGTAGTATAGATAAGAGTTATCTTCTTTATATGTAAATTATAGACTTGCCATTCAACAAAGCTGGAAATTTATGGAATAGCTGCAGTCAAGTATGTGCCGCTTGCTAGGGATTTAAAAACTAAAAATGAAACCCGCAACTAAATAGGTATTATTGTACGTACCTGAAATAGGTACGTACTCTCAACTAAAAATGAAACTCGCAAGTAAATAGGTATTATTGTAGTAGAAACTGAAACCTGAAATACAGAATCATATAATTAAACAAACTACAAGGAGTGAAGAAATGTACGTACTCTCCCTCTTTGACAGTATGTCCTGACAAATTTGCTACTTCTTTTAGAGCACTCCTCCATAAGAGGATCTTCTCCTCGTCCTTGTATTTGCACTCGAGTCCTGTAAATGCGTCACCGAAACTACTCGTTTGATTTCGTACATGGGACGGATCCACCTTGTAGAAAACTGGCCAAATTATTTGCTGCCTTGACCTTCTACATTCAAGGATATGTGTGAGCTCATCCAAGCACCATCTTGACGATGCATAATTTTCAGAGATTACAATGATGGAAATTCTCGACTCTTCAATTGCTTTTAGAAAAGCTAGTGATATTTCTTCTCCTCTTTTAAGATGGCGATCAATGAAGGTGTTGATTCCGTTACGGTCCAAGGCCTCGTATAAATGATCTGTAAAAGTAAAGCGTGTATCCTCACCTCTAAAACTCAAAAATACATCGTATCTCCATGAAGGAGGCAAGCAAGAAGAAGAGGCAAGTTGAATGGCCATAAGAGAATTAAAGACAAATAAACTAAAGAAAAGAGCCTCTCAAAGAATTGGAATATGCAGTATGGTACGGAGTGTGTACAATGGACTCTCTCTTGTTATATATATCAGGCTGCATGCTTTTCTTGCTGTGAAGGAAGCAGCAGTTTCCTACCACCTTCAATGTGAATGTGGACTCTCTCTTGTTATATTAGTTCTCATGCTTTTCTTCCTACCTACCAAGCAATTTCCTACCTACTACATTTCAATGTGAATGTGGTCAAGTTGAAGGAGATGAATTTTCATGACAATTTCATTGACGATTGAAAAAATAAAATTGTTACTTGGCGGTCTATAATTTAAAGAAGAGGAAGTTTCTTTGCAAACTACTACCGACTACTTTTGATGTAACAATCCACCATTATAATGAGGCTTGCTTCTTAGATTGCCACGATATAGGATTTGGACCCATGAAAACAACAAACCTAGTGACGGAACCCCTTGTATTTGGATCTGCAGCCGAATCAGAATCTGAGAAAGCAGTCAAGGAAGTGTCTTGTGATGCTGAATATGTAATTCCACACTGCATAGTTCCTTGAATATACCTTAAGATCCTTTTGACTAGATCAAAATGTATATCAGTAGGATTAGTCATATATTGACAAGCCACACTCACAGCATATGACAAATTTGGTTTAGTAAAAGTCAAGTATTGCAGAACACTAACTAGACTCCTATATGCATTTGGATCATCCAAAGCCTTACCCCCTTAGTAGCTAGAAGTTAGGTATGAGGCTTACATAGAGTTGCAGTAGGTTTGCAACCATCCATTGCAGCTTTGTGAATCAAATCTCTTGCATACTTAGACTGGTTTATGAAAATATCCCAATTTTCTTTATACTCAACCTGTAATCCCAGAAAATAGGCCAATATGCCCAGATCTTTCAATTCGAACACATCTCCAAGCTCCTGAATTATGGCCTGAACTTTACTTTTGTTGGATCCAATGAGAATAATATCATCCACATATAACAAAAGGACAACAATATCGGTTCCATCATGTTTAACAAACAGACTTGTATCAGATTGAGACATTTGGAATCCCATCGCAGGCAAATATCCTGTAAATTTGGCATTCCAGGCTCTTGGGGCCTGTTTTAGTCCATACAAAGATTTCACCAACTTGCATACATATTCAGGATGTGTAGAGTCCACAAAACCTTATGGTTGTTTCATATAAACCTCTTCCTCCAGTTCACCATGTAAGAATGCATTCTTGACATCCAACTGTCTTAATTCCCATTTAAACTGAGCTGCAAGAGAAATGATTAGCCTGACTGTGGTATGTCTCACAATAAGACTAAATGTCTCAAAATAATCTAAACCATGTTCTTGATTATACCCTTGAGCCACTAATCTAGCCTTATACCTTGAAATGGAACCATCATGATTCTTTTTCAACTTATAAACCCATATACTACCAATGATAGCTTTATGTGTAGCTGGAGGGATTAGCTTCCATGTGCCTTGACCTTTCAATGCATCAAATTCTTCTTGCATTGCTCGTTGCCAGTTAACATTTGTTGCTGCATTTCGAAATGTTGTTGGTTTTGCTAGATCACTAATTTGAGCTATAAAAGAGAACCCTCCAGTACAATAGTTGTCTTGTTCATCAATCTGTAAAGTTGACAATTGAGGAAAGCTAGCTATAAAGGCTGAATAGTCTTTTCATGAAATAGCTCCTGTTTGTAACTGAGTTTGCATCCTTGAAACAAAATTAACAAATTAGTAAACAAGCCCTTAATTTTATGAAGCGGTTTCCAGCGCCATTTGTCAGGTGCATTTGGCATTGACATAATTTAATCTTATGATAAATTACAAAGTTTTTTAGACGAAATTTTGAAAAAAATAATAAAAAATTCTATATTTTTTCCCATAAATACCTAAGCCATTCCTATACTATTTTTCATCATTCCATACTATCTTATCTCATTTTAATTCAATATGGTAGTTTAATTCAATTATGTCCGAAAACCTTAGAGACAAGTGACACTCAAAATATGTCCAAAAACCTTATTTTAATATGGTAGTTTAATTCAATTAAAATAATAAATTATTGAGGGGGCTTTAAAATAGCCCATTTCGGTTAGAGATTGATTTTTTGTCAAATGGCTATGTTTTGGTTTATGGCCCTTTGGCCCCCTCGGTTAGAGATGGTGTAAAATATAGTCTAACACTGTTCATTAAAAAAATAATTTCATGCAGGACTATAGGGCTAAACATGACCCTTTGGCCCTCTTTCGGTTGGAGATAGCCTTAGGAAGACACAACCTTCAATAGGTCGTTTTCACTCTGGAAAGCACGCTCCATAACCAGTTACCCGGGAAGCATCCTTGTTTTCCATGTTAGTGTCGTCACTTGCTCCTCTGTTTTGATTTATCTATTCAAAGGCATAATCCATCAAACCATCGTTGCAGCTGCGGTTATGAATTTGGTCCAAGTAAGCAGGGTATGAAAATTCTTTGTTGAATATCAAGGTAAAGGTTTCAGTCTAGAGTCTGCTCAAGTTTATTTTATTAGTGTAATTTCATTGAGCATATTTTAAGCAAGTACAATATACAGGCATTTTTTCACAGCCTATGGGTTTTCTTGGTAGTACTTAGAGCCTATAGGCAAAGTGAAAAAGCTCACCTTAGCCTTTGATTAATACATTACATAATTGGATAGGAAGCTTGCATAGCGAGGCCACAAACACCTTCTGGGGCATCGGCGTTTCTAAGAATCTTCATGTAACCATTCTCACCCCACCTTCCGGACCATGAGTTCTTGATTAACCAATAGGTGGTGCCATCTTCAGTTGTCCCATACCCAATGATGGTAACAGCGTGGTTCAATTCTGTCCCACAATTATCATCAGTGAACAGCCCGCCAGAATAGAGCTGAAAGGCTTGTGAGGCAATGATGGCAACGGAGACTGGTTGCATGGATACAGCCTTGAGCAAATCGGTTTCACTGTTGGGAGTTACCCTTGCATAATTAGTTATCTTGACAGCAGCCTCATTTGCCAGGTTCATATCACATGTTCCATCCGAACCCTGGTATGGGTAATTTTCTTCACTGGCAATTCCTCCGTTCTGTTGAATGTATGCAAAGGCTTTAGCCATGTCACCACCTTGGCAGCCAAAGTTACTTGTATCACAGTTCACAAGTTATTGCTCAGACGGTGAGATCAATTTGCCAGTTTTGATTTTGGTAATCCCTTCGACTGCTGCCATGCAGAAAATGCCCAGCAACAACCTGCATGTATTCAAACAAACATATATGAATTAATTTCCGTAGGAAAGAATGCATGAAGAAAGTAATTAAAAATATATATGTACGAGTAAGCTTAGCCCAATATTAATATGGTGGTTGGTGCTCTTACCACAGTTCCCTTGATCTTTTACAGGAGTAACAGCATCTTGCTCCCTCTAGTCAATGCTTGGGGGAACATCCGTCAGGCTTAGGTTTTTGTACGTAAAAGATGCATCTGCGGATGATGTTGATTCTGTCACATCCTGGCCCGGGCTCCCACCACATCCCGTGCTCGACCTTACCGTAGCACGATATTGTCCACTTTGGGCCCCGACCATGCCCTTACGATTTTGTTTTTGGGAACTCACACGAGAACTTCCCAGTGGGTCACCCATTATGAGAATGCTCTCGCCCGAGCTCGCTTAACTTCGGAGTTCTGATGAAATCCGAAGCCAGTGAGCTCCCAAAAAGCCTCGTGCTAGGTAGGGATGAGAATATACATATAAGGCTTATAGGATCCACTCCCCTGGGCGATGTGAGACGTTATAATCCACCCCCCTTAGGGACCCGACGTCCTAGTCGGCACACTTCCGGCCAGGGATTGGTTCTGATACCAAATTGTCACATCCCGGCTCGGGCCCCCACCACATCCCAGGCTCGACTCCACCGTAGCACGATATTGTCCTCTTTGGGCCCCGACCACGCACCTCATAGTTTTGTTTCTGGGAACTCACACGAGATTTCCCAATGGGTCACCCATCATGGAATTGCTCTCGCGCGAACTCGCTTAACTTCGGAGTTCGGACGGAACCCGAAGCTAGTGAGCTCCCAAAATGCCTCGTGCTAGGTAGAGATGAGAATATACATATAAGACTTACAGGATCCACTTCCCTAAACGATGTGGGATGTCACAGATTCAGTGGGCTTCTTGTATCCAGTATGATGTCTGAGAAATTCTTCATGGGTCGTATCAGAAAATTGATTGATGTTTAGCTTGAATGTCTTCTTCCCTTCACTGTTGAATTTCTCCACGAATTCCACATTGTTCTTGAATATGTGGAAATGCCTTTCCTTCTTTGCGCTGTCCTGGTAAACGCGCCCAAACTTTTCCATCCATTGCTCATGTTTTGTAGCAATGGAAGCTTCGTACAATGTGCGGGACGTGGCTTGAGATGCCAAGGTCGGACAAGGATTGTCTGCCCTTCACTTTCGGTGCCCTTCACTTTCGGTGCCCTTCCCGTGCCCTCCTGTTTGTGTGGCCACAGTTAAGCCACGTTAACATTTTATATTACTATTTATTTTTGTCTTATTATATCTATAAAAAAAACAATATAAAATGTTGACATGACTTAACTGTGACCACACAAAACAGGAGGGCACTGAAAGTGGAGGGCAGACAATCCTTGTCCGCCAAGGTCCCCAAGGTGATGAGTATGGCAACAATTAAAATGTTTCTTTCAAAAGCCATTGCTCACAAAGCACCACTGATGATGAGAGGGGCACTCTGTATCGACAATGGCTTTGATTTAAAGTTGTGATTGGTGTGAAGAAGCAAGCATGATATCGCGGTTTATATAGAGATGATCATAACCTCCTGTATGTGCACTTTGATGGAACTCTTAGGATGGGAATTTCGTGGGGAGCTAAATTTCTAGGAATATTAAGTTGATGACCACAGTAAACTTATTATCAATCAGTCTCGCCTGAATGCGATTTTTGTTTTGTTTTCTATTGGGAGTTTCCACACAAAGATGTTTGAATGACTTAATCCATCGATGAATCAAGGGTTGTCTATTGATCTGATGACTACAGGTCCTTGTCTATTTGCTGGAGTTTTTTCCCATTGGGTTTTAGTCGCCGTGAAATTTCCAAGCACATTTCACAGTTGATGACCACATAATTTTTTTTATCAATCAGTCTGGCCTGAATGCGATTCTTGTTTTGTTTTCTCCGGGGATTTCGCACAAAGAAGTTCGAATGACTCAACCAACCAATGAATCAAGGGTGTCTATTGATCTGATGACTACAGGTCCTTTTCTATTTGCCGGAGTCTCTGCCCTTTGGCTTTTAGTCGCCGTGAATGGTGCTGATGACTACAAGTTTTACGGTCTGCAGTCCTTAACCGCATACGTACCGTATTAAGGACTACAATCTTTGATGCTGATTTTTTAAGTTCAAGTACTAAAAATGGTAACCCAGCAGCAAAATCAGTGGCAAAGAGACTCAGTGGCATGGCCATAAATAAGTAAAATTCGGTCACAAACACTGTTCATTTGAAAAGTGTAATTGAAAACCCTTCTTTAGACTAAAGTAATACCTTGATTTCTTTCTTTGTTTTGGCTTAGTTAGGTGTTTGAGAGAGTGAAATCATTCACTTGTATTGTAAGAGCAAGTCCACCCTTAAGGACTTTGTGCTAGCACCCAACCCATTTATCCACTCCAGTGAACAATAACAGACTCCAATGAATAGTAATAGACCAATGCATCTCCACCCCTAAAAAAATGCGCTGGCACAAACGATCTCCACCCCTACAAAATGCGCTGACACCCAGCCCATTTAAAAATTTTTAAAATTTTTTCTAAAAGAATAAAAAAATAAAATAGTTTTAATTTCGGATAGGATTTTTAACCAATCTCGTCACGCCACGTGTCAGTATCTGAACGTACTATTTTGTGAATAGATTTCCGCTAAGATTTTCAACCAATCGTGACACGCCACGTGTCACTTCCGTTTTACAATAATTTAGCCAAGATTTCGATGAGATTTTCAACCAATCACGTCATGCCACGTGTCATTATCCGAACGTACTACTTTGTGGATAGATTTCCGATAATATTTTCGACCAATCCCGACACGCCACATGTCACTTCCGGTTTACAATAATTTAGCCAAGATTTCGATAAGATTTTCAACCAATCATGTAGTGCCACGTGACATTGTCCAGAACCTCATCCTTTCTTTTTTTTGTCCATATAAACCCTACATCCCTACATCCATCCTCACACCAAGCTCAATCCTTCTTTTTAGCTCAGAATCCTTGTTCATCGTTTTCAAACCTTGAGTTCTTATTACAATGTCTTCTTCAAGAAGAGTGTATAAACAGTTGCAGGAGCAACAGAAAAGGTTGTTGGCACAACAGGCAGAATTGGCCAATCTCAAGGAAGGTGGAGGTGGAGATAAGGCTTTCTTCATGGAGGAGGATGAGGATGATCACCATAGAAGGCAGAAGGCCTCACATTCCCGCCGTGTCATGGAAGCCGTGGGTCAGATAGCCAAACCAAGACGCGCTGCAAACCTCGATAGAAAAAAGGAAAAACGAGGTAAAGATCTATTGGAAGATTATTTTATTCCCAATAGCATATTCCCTGATCATATTTCATATTTTTAGACGTCGTTTTAGAATGCAACGAAATTTGTTCGACAAAATCATGAGTGATATTTGCAACCATGATCCATACTTTGTGCAAAAAGATGATGTTTTTCATGTTCTAGGTCTTATTCCGGAGCAAAAAATTACGGCATCCTTGCGAATGCTTGCATATAGAGCATTTGCAGATCAAGTGGATGAGATCGCGAGGATGGGAAGAACAACTGTTCTGGAGTCCCTGATGCGATTTTGCTCTGCGATTGAAGCCCTTTACACCAATGAGTACCTTCGGACACCCACGCCAAGGTACATGCAAAGGCTTCTAAGGAAGGGTGAGATACGAGGCTTCCCTGGCATGATTGGAAGCATCGACTGCATGCACTGGACTTGGAAAAACTGTCCAAGTGCGTGACAATGAGCATATGACGACAGAAAAGGAGCCAAAAACATTATTTTGGAAACGGTGGCTTCATTTGATACATGGATTTGGCATATTTTTTTTGATGTTCTAGAAGCTCAGAATGACCTAAATGTCCTTGCCCAATCCCCAGTGTTCGACGAACTGCTGCAAGGAAAATCGCCGAGATGCATATATTGGGTTAATGGTACCCAATACGAGGGATCATACTACCTTGCAGATGGCATTTACCCAAGGTGGTCAACACTTGTCAAAACAGTGCCACATCCACAGACTGAAAAGGAAAAACACTTCGCAAAATGTCAAGAAGGGTGTAGGAAGGATGTCGAGCGTTGTTTTGGTATCCTGCAAGCTCGTTAGGCGATTGTCAGGGCTGCAGCTAACATGTTTGATGTCGAGGCTCTTCGATCCATCAGGATGACGTGTATTATTCTCCATAACATGATTGTTGAAGATGAGTATAATTATGATGTTGTCGATGAATATGAGCCGGATCCGATGAACAACTCAAGAACACGTATCTACTGTGCTCATGACTAAACCGAAGATCCAGTGCAACACGAGCCATTGGAACGCGATGGACGTTACAATGAATTGATCGTTCAGCGGTACACTGATGTGCAAGAGCCATACTGGCACGTAACCCGCCAGAATGACTTGATTGAGCACCAGTGGGGATTGCATGAAGGCGAAGATAATTAAAATGAGGCTTGTGGTTGAAGAATAAATTGTATCTTTTTTTTTTTAAGTTTATGTAATTCTATGTAGTGTGTTTTGTTTTTAAGTTTATTTGGTTTTGTTTTTAAGTTTATTTGGTGAGTTTATGTAATTCTATGTAGTGTGTTTTGTTTTTAAGTTTATTTGGTGAGTTTATGTAATTTTATTTGGTGAGTTTATGTAATCTTATTTCATGTGTTTAAATAAAGTACAAAAATAAATAAATAATTACATTAAAATTGCATAATAAATTAAATAAAATTAAATAAAATTTCAAAAATAAATAAGAAATAACATAAAAATTACATAAGAAATTAAATAAAGTTCAAAAGAAAAAAAGAAAAAAAACGTAAAAATTACATAAGAAATTAAATAAAGTTCAAAAGAAAAAAATAGAAAAAACATAAAAATTACATAAGATATTAAATAAAATTCCAAAAAAATAAGAAATTACATAAAAATTATACAAAGTCTCTCGAGTTAGGATATGTGGTGCTAGGATCTTGGTTGCCATGATTTGTGTAGCTAGAACCCCTTTGACTTGTTTCCACATCTCTTGCACGCCTCCTTCGCATGACATCTCTTTTTTCCGATGTCCAAAAATATTTAGAATTCGGAGACAGTCCTACTAGAGACTTGCTCATAGTGTCACGATCTGCTTGAGCCATCCTTTCTTCTCCTCGATGAAGTGCTTCTCTAACCAGCTCGTTTTCTCGATTAACTACTTCTCTTTGTCTCTCAGTCGCCGCATCACGGGCCTCAGTAACTGCTATTATTGCTGCTATAACAGCAACTTTTTCCTCATCTCTAGCCTTTTCCTGTGCCATGTTCAGTTCACCTTGGCGAGCAAGTTCCTCCATATATTTAGTGTAGTCATTTTTGGAAGAACTACCTTTTTTCTTTTATGCCTTTTTACCTTGAGGCCTGAGGTACTGACGAGTTGGTTGGGTCTCGAGCACTTGTTCAGGTGTCCCTTCCGTGTCTTCAAATGTGTCGGCTTCTTGTTCAGCCATGTCTGGTTCTGGAGAACTATGTAGACCCATACCGTGCATGACAACTTCTGGACCGGTTGCCACAATTTTGTATTTAGGGCAATCTTTGACAATTTGCTAACATTTCCATCTGGTGAATGATTTGTTTTGGTTCTTTGAATTGTAGAATGCTTGAGCTTGTAGTGTCTATAAAAATGTGGGATAAGATAGTGTTAAAAAATGCGGGTGTAACACAAATAAATAAATTCAAAATATTGATACAGGTGGAATGCATATAAATTACATAAGAAATGACATAAGAAATTAAATAAAAATTACTTAAGAAATTAAATAAATTAAAATATTGATACGGGTGGAATGCATATAAATTACATAAAAATGACATAAGAAATTAAATAAATTAAAATTTTGATGCAGGTGGAATGCATATAAAAATTACATAAGAAATAACATAAAAATTACATACGAAATTAACTAAATCAAAATATTGGTGTGGGTGGAATGCATATAAATAAATAAAAATATTATCACCTGATCCGCTAAACTTGTCCCACTACAGAGGTTACCAGAAGCATGAGATATGGCATTTTTCCAACAAGTAAAGGATGCGTTGAGTTTTTTCCAACGACCTTGAAGACTTTGACTGGTTCTGGCGTATTTTCCATGTACATCGCAAAACGCTTTCATAATTTTACTCCAAATTTCTCACTTATCCATCTCATTACCCGTAATCGGGTCATGAGTAGTATGAACCCAACATTCACATAACGTAACATCTTCAATGAGCTTCCACGAAGACATTTTTCTCTCTTAAAGTGTAGAAAATATTGAAATGTAGATAGTATAGAAAGTGTAGAAAATATTGAAATGTGGTGTAAAGGTGGAAGATGAGGGTTAGGTATTTATAGAAAAAAAATACCATTTTTGAAAATTTTCTGTATTTTTTTTTAAAATTTCTATATATTTTAAATTTTTTTTGTATTTTAATATAGTTAATTAATCTGGACGTTCGATTTGAAAAATATTCAAATCCAAGAGCCAGGGAGTTGCCACGTGGCCAACGGTCATAATTCTGACCGTTGGGCCTTTTTTTTTAATATGAAAAAAACGTGGACCATTGATTTGTGATCGAACGGTACATTTTAAAAGTCAAATTTAAATTTTTTTTTACCGTTGGAAATCCAACGGTCTACAAAAAATAGCCGTTGGAAATCCAACGGCTAAAAGTGGGCCACGTCGCCTACTCGGGTTGTGGTCTGAGTGTGCCTGCGTGCGGGCCCCGCATCTGAAATGTTGTCGGGCACTCGCGCCACGAGCCCTGTGACATGCACGCGCCACGTTTTTTGCCCCGCTTCTTGGTCAGTCTGTTTTGAGCTGGCCCAGAGACCAGCATGGGTTGGGTGCCAGGTTGTTGCGCGGGCTGGAGGAAATGGACAGGGTGCTGGGCTGCTATTTGGACTAAGTGATGGGCAATGTCCACTCCGGTGGACTTGCTCTAAAGTGGTCCTAACAAAAATGGTATACATTTTTTGTTGGACACGCCTAAAATGTTTAAAGAAAACTTTATAAAC